>NW_020526836.1:30000-93395 GCF_003368295.1 Carassius auratus
AAAAAAAGGCACTTGAATTTGACTAATAAGATCATGTTGAACATTTGTGTTTATTGTTTGGTAATTGTATCATAAAAGGAATCGGGCACTCATTGTCTTGCTGTACTGTTAATATATTTAATGACACTGTATGCACACATCTGAAATATCACCTGATTTGATTGGTTCCCCTGATGTTGTTGTTTACATCATGGTAATCGTAGCTAAACTGCTGATCTGTAAAACCATTTCAGGGAAACACACCACGTGAACGCACCAAAACTAACTTTTCCATTTGAACCCCAATAACCACACGGCTCCTGCTGCGACTCGTTCGCACTTTAATGTCCTCTTATTTGAGTGAAACTTTTCTGTCTGTCAACAGAAATAAAGCTGTAGGGATCTTCACCGCCTTTTGCACAGGCCCATTGAGATAACCATTAACCAACATGCACTCTCGCTGTTTGGGGATAGCGGTAATAATAATAATTCAGAAATAAGTCGTGGAGTTTGGGCTAGTTAATCGTGTGCTTCCTGGAGGGGGCCACATTAACAGTAAGTGAGTGTAAGTGACAGAGATTGGCCTAAGTACAATCCCAGCATGAGTCCGGTATTTGGCTCTAATTCACATCTGAATGAAATCACCCCCGCTAAGATCTCATCAGCGTTATTACCCCCGCGTTTACCCTATGTTCGTACCATTGTCCGCTAGTTTCCCAAGGCTGCGTGCGGCTGTAGATGTTTTAACTTGGCATTATCTTGCGTTCAGTTGAAGACGCGCCTTAATGTCGATGAAGAGTCGATTTCGAAGGCGGGGGGTGCATGAGATGCTTTTAGTTTCAAAGAAGGAAGATTAGCATGAAAAGATTAGCTATACGACTGTTTGTTAAAGTTTAGCAGCTTTGGAAATATGATTACTGCAATGCAGTGTTCAAATCGAAGGGGATTAGAGGGACGCCCAAAGAGGTTAAGGGACCCCATAAATGTGCTTCAAATCATTGCCCTGAGATAACATGATTGTTTCAGTTTGTCTAATTTCATTGGTGATTTAAAATTCAAGTAGTGGAGAGTTTACAGAATGAAGATAAGGTGCAATTTGTCTATATAGTACGTTTTGTCAAAACAAAACAAAAATGCACTTTTTTAGCCCAATTGGCTTTTTAACTATTTTGATGTTGTACAAGACCTCTTGGCTTATTTGAAAATTTCCAGAAACAGCAGACAAAGTTTTATACGGTGAATTAAATGTACTTCTAAAATGCGAATGATATATGATTTTTGGAAGATCAAGTGTATTGGCCGTCACAGAAACTCATCCGTCCCCTCCAAATTTCTTGAATTCATTCTTCAGTAAAGATGGCTCTCACGGATTGCTGCTCTCGCTCAGATAAATTGATCTTTCGGGTCACCTACAGCGCTGACTCCTCGATGGCAGGGCAAACAGAGAAGCCCAGAGTGAAGCTATCTTAGAGCAATATCAATAAAACTCTACAGTATTCACCCACTGAGCTGTGTACACAGCCACAAGACTGCGCTCCAGCCCTCAGCTCCAATGCAATTGTTGTGCAAAATCACTGAGCCATGACCAACAAAATGGGGTGTAAATGTTAAATACAGTCAGATATTAGTCACGAGCGCATTAGAGGAGCTAAAAAGCACGAGGCACGCCAGAATTTCTTTTTTCGCTCCCGAAGTCTCTCTGACACTTATATTATCCAAGAACAGCCGCATTGCAACCACACGTGATATTTTTTAATGAACTTCTTTTGAGAGCTTTTTCTTAGCAAACATGTTTTGCACTTAAATTACATTATGTAAATAATTGCATTAATTGTTGACTTAAAGTTTAAGACTTATAAAACTTGGTTGGTGTGACAGTGTACTTAATGATAGTTATGGCCTTTAGAAGCACATCAAGGCACTTCTCGTCTGATTTGTTGCAGCTCAGCAGAACTTGTCCCCTTAATGAATTTTTAATATCCTTAATGACAGCAAAAGAATGATGTAATTAAGGAGGCCAAGTTTGGAAAAATGCTGACCGGCACTCTTTTTGGAGAACATCTTAATAGCGCTTCCCGTAAATTAACATATTATCTTAATGAACAAATCGATTGCCTTCAAGGAAACTGTGTTCTTGATCAGGCTTATCCCAATTTTAAGATAATTAATTTATCCAGCTGAATTTGAAGAGTCACCTTTTTGATAAAAAGTGTTGCATTCTTATAAATTTTTTTTTATTAAAAAAATAGCATACAGGATTAACAACGTACACATTAATTAATCATTTGAGGTATATGAAATGTTGAATTTATAAGCAGATATCATTGTATTTATAATAAATGGTGGTTAGTTAAATATGCCATCACATTTTTGAAAGCATTTATCTCATTTGGCATCCTAACGGTTTCATTTCCAGGGTAATTGCAAAAAATAAGTCAAAACTTTTTAGTTTGTCACAGCAGTGAACCATGGTTTGCTGTTAACTACTTGCATGCATAAATCTTCTAAAAGTTAATTTAGTCAATTTGCATATATGCATACAGTAGCAAAGCTGACAGACATGGACTAAAAGCCACAGAACTGCAGTTTTGATGTCTTTGGGATTTTAACCTGTATTTGTATAAGGGCGTGTGATATGAACAGGTAAGATCCGGTGGCCATCGGTGTGCATCAGCTCCCGTAAGAGAGCAGATATCCTTTGGCTAACTGTTTTATCTTACTCAGCGAAGGAGGGGCTCTCGTGTTATTGATTAAAAACAGAAGGAAGAAGAATCCCACAGGCACTAAAAGGAACAGGCAATGATTAATGTCCCTCTCGGAAAAAAGAAATTATATGGAATAAATTAAACTACTGCGGCAGCAAATTGAAAAATAAGGACGCAAATGAGGTTTGAATACTTAATATCTTTTGAAGAGAAATAGTCAATGAAGCACAAAAACGATGAGGGATTGGCAAAGAAATGTGATATTAGCACTAACGACCAAGGCAAGGTTTGCTGTACTGTCAGAATTCACCTGTCATGTGTGATTTTACACCAAAGCAGTAAAACACTGAGGAGTATAATATTGTGCTTATCAAGGAGGTCTGCAATAAAAGCAGAGAACTATTCGCTTCAACATTCCCTGTCATCTCAATGTCTATTGTGACTACTGGAAATGCACAAGCAGCGTATCAGTGTTTTGTCAGACATTTTAATGCTTGTCAATGGAGAAAGATCTCTCTTTTTTCCACTTAGAGTGATGTAGTTACAACATCTACCAGCAGGGGCTGACCAGCTTTGGTGTCTTTGGAAAATATACAGGTTTATAGACAATAAAAGCAACATGAGCGCACATAAATAATGTCAGATTTTTTTAAATAAATTATACCTTTAAATAGTGTCATATTGATAACCAGTGTTATTTTAGTATCTTTGGTATACTATTATGTTTTTTATTATTTTGGACTAGATTTGATTTTTGTTTTCTGTTTTTAATCTAATGTTTGTTACATTTTTTGTGATTTTGCTTTTTTTATTATGTTTTTTTTTTGGAGGGGGGGGGGGTTCTATATAGTTTACCAGTTTTACATTTTTATTTTTTTATTTTTTTTTTTATTTAAGCATTTCAAGTTAAGCTAAACAAAAATGAAAAAAGTTTGTTTTATTAATTAGGGTTTTTTTTCATATAATGTGTAACTTTGTTTTTGTTACATTTTAGTTGACTTTAATATCACTATTTACGACATATTTAAATATTTATCAAACATTACTGATTGTGAACAGATGGATCTACATGTCCCTCATCTATCATGAAAACCTTTAAGAATTCCTCCTCTGTTCTCATGTAGAGCACAAAAGATTTTCACGCCAGTTTATAACAAATGATTTCTAATGCAAATGATTTATACAAGCACACAATAACTTACAGCGAATGATTCATATTTCATTGATGGTTATTCTTCTTTGTCTTTCCTTAAAAAGGTCAGACTTTTAAAACCAGCCTTCGATGCATCTTGCGCTGTCATCAGACAACTGTCTCAGCTCCTGATGCACCATCAATTAAGTGCTGGTGATGACACAGCTATCCCACAATGCACTTGTGACGTTTGATGCAGGAATGAAGCTTCTCCAGTCAGGCGTACAGCCCTGAAGGAAGTGTTAAAACCTTTGGGTGTGTGTGTGTGTGTGTGTGTGTGTGTGTTTGGTTAGAAGCTGCTGTATAGCCACACCCCATTACCTGAAACGGATGTTTGGTGGGGAGGGACATTAAAACACTGATCGGCCACATGGAACCTTTAATTAGCCTCATTCTGCAGCACACACTGATGCCTGCACAGATGCTCCAAACCCACCACAGCATGGCCGTTCTGCCACACACACACACACACACACACACACACACACACACACACACACACACACACACACACACACACACACAGCATAGTGCTTTGAAATGTGTTTGTTTTTGCATGTGTTTGTCTTTATCAGCTATGTAGGGACACAGTCACTTGTTTTTATTTGTTAGCAGTGAACCCATAAAATATCAATAAAACTCAGTTAAGTAAGGTATTTTACACTTACAGTGTGTCTTTAATAAATAGATTTGCATTTACTGAAGAAAATGGCAATAACAAGGGCACAGTTTTTAATATGCTTATGTTTTAGGCATTTCTTCTGTGAAAATGAAATAACTTCAGCCAAGGCTCGAAATACATGCATCTGGTGAAAATCAGCAAAATGATATTACATTTCCTCTTGCATGTTTCATACACTTTATAGTGAAATGTCCAGTCCTAAAAGGGCATAAAATTTGCTCCAAAACAGTGTTATTTTAGTTTAATTGATAGACTGTTTTTGTTTTAATAATTTTATTATTGAATTGGTGTTTATTTTCATTTATATATTTACATTTTTAATTTCCGTTAAAGTTTTATTCATTTTGTGTATTTCTGTATTTTTGTGTCTTTTTTGTTTGTTTGTTTTTTTACATTTGTATGTCTTTTTATATTTTTTTTTATTTCAGTTTTAGTATATTTCAGGTTAACTTAAAAGAAAATGAAATGATGTCTTGGCAATTAGCTGAAATAGATTAAGTTGATTATTGTAATATTTTTAATAATAATAGTTGTAATAGTTTACCTTTTTTCTATTCTTTTTTTCAATGTTTTACATTTATTTTTCATGATAGTAACCCTGATCTGAAACATATGAATGGGAACCCGGCAACATTTTATTGCAGTACATTGGCTATTGTATGTATCGTGGCAGTTTGGAAATGAAATCTTCTGTGAGTGGTGCTAAAAGATTAATGTTGTGCTGCATCTGAAAATAATGGACTCATACATGAGCAGGTACAATGCTGTACCAGATGAGCTTTGGAGCAATTTGTGTTTAAAGGTTTCCGGCATTTTACTGGCCCCAGTGTTGATTTCAGCTACTGCAGTGAACTGTAGGTCAATTTTGAAGTTTTGCAAAAGTTGAGAGGCATGTTTTTCAATGAGCTTAGTTGCATAAATCAGCCCCATTGATGTTATCTTGACATACACCTTGTTTTCTATCCACTGTGTACAAGAATCAGCACACATTTCAATGCCACTTTGCAGTGAAAACAATTCTAATGAGAATTAATCACAGAAGTTTAATACCTGATACACAAACCAACATTTTGGGGAAATATCAACACCATAAGAATCAAAAGTTTGGACTGTATCCCTCATTTTTATGCTATAGCTATTTTCCACATTTTAGAATAACAGTAAAATCTAGTTAAATCAAAGCTTTCTTATATTTAAGCTTCTTCAAAGTCACCATCCTTGACATCCTGTTTTAATTAGGTGCATTCTGGGATGCTTTTTAAATAGTTCGAAGGGGTTTATGTATTTTACCTGGACACATGACTGCTTCGGCGTCTGCTCTTAAATTATATTTGTCTGCTATACTAATCTCAAGGATTTCAGCATAAGCTTTTAGGCCAAAAGGTCTGTAGGATTATGAGAAACGCATTCAATCAGAGGTGTCCAGACTTTTGACTGATTCAGTATATGTTCTGATGGATATTTTTTGTGATATTTCATGCAATCACTTCCTGTACTCACAGTATATATGTGTGTGTGTGTGTGTGTGTGTGTGTGGTACGGCATTAATGACATAAACCGTTCTAATTTATGCTTTGTGGTCTATCAGAGGTATAAAAACGTAAATTATGAAATCAAGTTTTTAGAGCAGAGTCTTTCAGGAATTCTGCTGTAATTAGTTTTTATAGTTTTTCTAACGGTTAACAGGGAAACTAAACAACACAGTCACTGTTAGCAAGACATTATGTGTCAATATACTGTTCATCGTTTTTAAGGGTTTGTTTATCAGGAATTTTAATGGATTCTGGCATCAGCTTCCTCGTATTCTCTCAAATCTTATTAAACTGTGTTTATTGTCATAAAAATCTATGAACCAAAGAGGCCAAAACAAATATGTAACACTTTTCTTGTATTAATGACCTGTTACTAGAGGTTTTTTAATACCTATGAAATCCTTTGAAATGACTGTAAATTTTATTTGTTCAGACTTTTGATTGGTAGTTCATTACCACAGACCTCTTACTGAGTGACAACTTCAAATTAATTACTCCCTTCTGAGATTTTATATGTTGATGGACAATCTTTATTTAATAGTATACCAGCCGCTTTCTTACTGGAATGAGGTTTGTAAAATCCTGCGGTAAAAGTTAATTAGAAGGTGTCAGAATAAGTGGAGTGTATTTTACCAGCCAGCTGACACTTTCATAAAAAATACAAATAAAAGAGACTGGTCTAGTGTAATGAGTGATATAGAAAGCTCAGTTTGCTAATTATGTTGACCTTTGAACTGAAATGTTTTGAATTAACTTTCCCATATGCTTTGATATTTATAACTTAGGAACTTTAAAATAAATCAACACGTATTACACAACAAACATCACATTATAGCACTTCACAGTCTCCCCTACGTATGCATTTTAATAGATTTAATAAAAGTATTGATATAATTTCCAAGATCTGTGCTGAGCTTTAGCTCTCTCTCTCTCTCTCTCTCTCTCTCTCTATCACACACACACACACACACACACACACACACACACACTTGTAATTGGAGCATCGTAACTGAACATGTACAGTGGCTGATTTGGCCCACATTTCAGTTTTGCCCCATTGGTCTTGTGAGGTGATGGTAAAATGTCAAAGAGAGACACAGCAATTTGCTTTCCACACAAAATAATCATGTTTCCTTCCAGAGACTAGGATGTAGGATATTAAAGCGGATGCAAAGACAACGTTTTCTAGTGAAAGCAGGCACCCTGAAAGAGAGCGACACTATTTTGTTCTCATTCCCTGCCTTTCTGTTCCACAAAGGCATTTGAAAGAACAAACCTAGAACATTCAGAGAGAGAGAGTGAGAGAGAGA
The DNA here is from genome assembly GCF_003368295.1 of Carassius auratus. Taxonomy (NCBI): domain Eukaryota; kingdom Metazoa; phylum Chordata; class Actinopteri; order Cypriniformes; family Cyprinidae; genus Carassius; species Carassius auratus. The sequence continues at coordinate 37,401 of NW_020526836.1, forward strand.
GATAGAATATATTGAATATGTGAAATAAAATTTAGCCTCATGCTTTTTACAACTGGAAGAAAAACACCCTTTCGTGCATCATTCTTATATAATTTTTTTAGAAGAAGAGGCGTGTGAGAGACTTTGTAAAGTAGAGCAATGCATTAAGTGTTTTCCCTTCTACTTAGTTGCATTCATCAGTGTGACGCACACCCAGGGTTTATAAATCTAAATGCACTGACGCATGCTGCTGACTCTCAATGGGAAAACGTGTGTATATTAGCCGTGGAAAGTCCAACTGATGTTTTGCAACATTGTACAGTCTGTTGGACAATAATAACTCCAGCTAAAAAGTGAGTTTTTGTTTCAGTAACTTTCTGACAAACCTTATAGACTGGGGACAATTCATCGCAAAGGCTTCTTTTCTCTTTTTTGGTTTTATTAAATGTTTAAAGAGATTAAAAGTTGAGTACTAAAGTTTTTAAGATAATGATTTTGTCACTGGCAAAAAATGGCCACAGTGACATAAACACATACAATCAAGAAAATGGGATTTGTTATGTACCTTAAAATTTGAGAAATAAAAAATGAGAATCTGTCTACCAGCAGACTGTACTGTACCATACTGTACTAAATCCAGCAAATATGCCAAATTTTATGATAGGCAACACAAGTCAAGTTGGTTAAAAAAACATAGTCACAGCAACCTCTAGTGTCAAAAAGAAAACCTGCACATACATATATACATAGAACTACTGTAGATGGATTATCATTGCTACACATGTGAATCTTCCTTTAAGCAGTCAGTCAGAGAATTGTGGGTAACATGAAGTTATTGACAGAATCTCTCTCTCTGGTTTTTCACAAGTTCATCAAACAACTGTGGTAAGAATATTTCATCAAGCACCGTGAGTAATGTCTTCTCCTGCTATTGTTATTTGCACTGCTTGCCACATGAGGGATAATGATGAGGGATTCACATGTGATAAATGGAGGGGAAATAGTTAGGCTTACAGAGAAGAATTAGAAACATGCATCCAAACTTTAATTTAGGACAGTAAGAATGTGAGGGTTCTAGATATGACTTTGGATGCATCTAGCTCAGGGATTCCTGTACAGACAGAAAAGACAGTCCCTGAAAGACAGCGGAGACCAGGACAACTAGAGCCCCTGTCATTATTTTGATGTTTCTACTGTTGTTGTATTCATATATAAAAAAAATAACATCTGATTTTATTTTATTTTGTTTATGCATGCATGTATGCATGTATTTATTTACTTAGGGTTGTTAAAACTTTTGAATGCTAGAATAGCGGTCCTCTGAATAAAAAGTTTTGGAACCACTAGGTGTAAAACCAATGGAAGTATATGAAACGTCCTCACAAATGTAGTGAAACAAACGTTTGTTCACATTTTTTTTTGTGTCTCGTTGCAGTGATTTCTCTTGTAGGCTTGGAACCTAAAACAAATGATAAAAATGAACACATTCAGTAATGTGTTTAAATTTTGGTTTTATTTACATCATTACACACATCTTTTTTTCATAAATAATAAGAGTTCTTTATGCCCTGTACTGTACTGTTCACAGCAGTAATTTTGCACATTGTAAACTTATAGTTTTATTGACACTTGCAGTCTGCTGTAGCCTGTATTATTGTAAGGTTGTACTGTCCTCTTTTGAGAAGAAGAGGCACAGAGAATTTGTAAAATAGAGCAATGCATTAAGCGTTTTCCCTTCTACACAGTTTCATTCATCAGTGTCACACACACCCAGGGTTTATAAATCTAAATGCACTGACGCATGCTGCTGTCTCCAGCCGCCTGTGACTCTCTGTAAGAGAACGTGTGCATATTAGACGTGGCAAATACTGCAATATTGTCTAGTCTGTCTGATAATGACACAAACTCTTTCTTTAACTTTCTAACTATACCTCATGGCCTCGATTGGGTCAAGTTGTCCAAAACAAGTTCTCTGTCTGGTTCAGCCCCTCCCCTCACACTTTTATTTTATTGCTGATTTATAATGACAAATGATAAAACAACTGAAGTTGTTGTTTTTTTTTTTTTACACATTTATGATCACCATCGTTACTATTTCTACAGAATGCAGCATGTATACACAGCATAACATTGTCTGCATATGCACTGAATACCTGGGTGGACTAATACATTTTCCAGAATTATTATAAAGATAAAAAATTTTCTGCATTGATTTTTGTTTTTCTTACCCCAGTTTTGAATTATGCTTTACATTGTGCTTTAGAGTTGAAAGAAATGTCTGTAAATGTTGTGTTTTTTTGTTTTTTGTTTTTTTCAGAGCGGGCGAGATGAACCATCAGATGTGATTTTTTTTATTTTACTTTTTTTACATTAAGAATTTTTTATTACCACTTACATTCTTAAATGAGTTGCAAATATGAGGAAAATGTGGGAAAATTTTTAAGTCTGTGTGATAATTTTTCTGGTATTGTCTGTGTAATACACAGCTGTCTCGCAGTTTGGCATTCTGTGGATTTATTTAATAAACCTTGTTTTATTTTTATCCTTGTGACAGAGTCACTGTTAGAAGAGCAATAATTTAACACTTTAATTTAACACTTTACTAAAAGGTTTCATTTGTTAGTATCTCTTAAAATGAATGAACAATACATCTACATCAATTAGTTTAAGCTTCAGATTAATTTCTACATCTAATATATATATATATATATATATATATATATATATATATATATATATATATATATATATATATATATATATATATATATATATATATATATATATTTAAATCAAACATTGCATCCATTAGCATTAAGGCACTGTGAACAGTGTAAATGAACAATTGTATTTTTTAATAACATCAACAAAGGTTAATGTTAACAAATGAGACCTTACTGTAAAATTTATCCAGAATCAGTGGTATTACTGTCCGTCTCAAATCATACATCCACAGATATAATTTCTTATAAAACAACTGCTGTATCCAACTTTACGGACCAGCAGCTCGACTAGTTCTGAGCTCTGGATATTAGAGTGCTAGAACATCACAAGCAATAGTGTAATTCTCTGATCTATGATGCAGAAACCTGAGCGAGGTGAGATGGGATCAGTCCGTCAGGTGTGGGCACTATCCCACTGTTCTGTGACAGAGGACAGAGTGCCTTTTCTGGAGCCGTTCAGCCTCGCAGGACGTGTGACGGCTCTCAGACAGTCTGGAGGGAGCATTTGAATTTTACACCCGGAAAGAAGCAGCCTATCATTAAAAAACTCTCATTTCTGTGTCAGGTAGACTTACAGGTAATCAATCACCTTGTAACTGTGATTATTGTCCTCTATTATTTGGTCTCATTTTGAACCTTTCAAGTGAATTATTTCTAATTAAAGTTGTTTTTGAGTGGAAGAGAAAGGAAGAAATCATGTTTTATGATTAAGCTACATTTTGTTCTCTCTCCACCTTCAATTTATGTTTCTGGATCATATTTCACATGGCCAAAAGTATGTGAAATTTTTATCACAGAAAAAGTTTTTTTTTTTCTTTTCAGATTATTACAATGTTAATGTTTTAGTTTTTTCTTCCTTTAATTAGCAAGCTTGTTTGCCAATATAACCTTTAGGAAATTACATTTAACTTAATTTGGCTTGCTGTCCACTGAAGTGGAGCTCTGATATACCCCCACAGAGACTTAATGTAGGATATGTTTACAAAGGGCAAGGTACATAAGGAGAACAGGAAGATTGGGGAGATGGAGGGGATGCAGGAATAACTGAGACTGGAGAGAGGTAAGCAGCTGCTCATATACTCTGGCTGTTGATTGAAAGATTAGATGAGCTTGCTCCCCCCTGACTTACCTTTAGGAACTTCATTTAAGGACTGTTCACTGACATTTTGTTTTGGGAACCAAAAATAGTTATTCTATGGCATTGCTGCAACCATCCTGCATTTTTTAATAGTGTAAGTATTGTGGAAAGGCTTTGCACTAGATAATCAACAGATTGCAATAAAATGCTTTTCTTAATATATAACGAGGTGAAATTGTCCAAGTACTGTTTGCAACTTTTAATTCTACAGTATGTCTGATCTCCTCTCATTGTTTATACACAAATCAAAGTGAGTTCAGTTGTATGTTTCACACCTAAAGCACAGAGAAATATTGTGGGAGCTTTCTTTCTAATATAAAATATATTCTTCAGTCTTTTTAAACAAAAATAATCTCCCTTTCCTTTACAAAAAGTCAAAGTTACAAAAAACTGTGACTTTTAATAATTTAGCCTTTTCACTTTAGTCTCTGAATTCAACAATCATCCCTTGTACTTTAAATTTATCTGCATTCTACTTCACTTCGAGATATGACTGATATAGAACAATATCCAAATTGATCAGAATAATGCAGTTTGCCAAATTTCTCTTTTTCTTTAATCTAAATCAATATATTTCTTTTTCACAAAGAGAAAAAGAGTGATAGAGTAGATGGACTGTTATTGTAATGTTTGCCTTATTAATGGGTTTCTCAGAATTATTCCTGCTTTCCAAACTCTAGGATAACTTCTTGCTATGGCTTAGATGAAGCTGACCTTCTTAATGTTCTTTGTCTTTAGAACTTATCTTCGTTTTATTTTATTATTTTTTTTTTTCTAATACAGCGTCGTTAAAGAAACATGCTTGATGATATCCAGCACAGAATAACCTCAAATCGAATAAAACCCTGCTCATCTCCTCTCACGAATTATGAGAACTCATAAGGGTATTAAAATGTGGAGGATGCATGAAATCAGATGCTGTGATGAACTTTGTGTCTGGTAAAATTCAACTAAAACCTAAAACTCTATACTAAACTCTATATGTAAGATTACTAAAAATAATAAGAACTTTAATCATTATTTAATTTTCACACAAACATATTACACATATTGAACACATTTTTCATTAGTTCCACAATATTTAATCTACACAAGGTTGAACAGTAATTTCTATCCCTTAAACTGTGCATTTATCAATGAGCATTATTCATGCAACCAATCATGTGCAAGCATAGGTGGGATTTCTGTTTTAACTGGTTGGAGTTCAGTGTTATGATCTATTGATGAGTCTATGAATACTGGAGGAGAAAGATCAACCAAGCAGAAATGACACAGGGAATGTTTGTCAGGAATGATTGACAGCATGTCTCTAAATTTCACAGTACTTGCATTTAATTATTTATTGTATTAGATATGAAGGCATGCATCTGTTTACATTTGTGCACAAACATTGATTAAATAGTAATCTGGGCCTGGTTCCACGATAGCGCTCACTCTTAGCGCGCTTAGAAGACTCGAAAGATATATCTTACCAAAGTTGTTTATGTTCCTAAGTGTGTTCCCCGAAGTGTCCCTTAGGAAGCTTCTTAACACGCTGCGTCTTACGTTAGACGTTACAAAAGCGCTGTCCCTAGTGAGGGTGCTGAATTAGTTGGCATCTATTGCTCAGGAATCGATTTTCCACTTCAAAAAAAGGGCACCAAGCTTCACGTCAGAGGAACTTAAGGTTTTGCTGGAAATTGCCACCAGGTCGGAGGTCATTTAGATCTTAGCCATTTAGAGCCAAATTGTTTGCCAGATTTTAATTATCAAAAGTGAATGCCAATTTAAACGCTTCACATAACGAAATAGCCTAGGCTAATTATCACCATATTTGTTCTGATACCAGGGGCGGACTGGCCATCGGGAGCACCGGGATATTTCTGGGGTGAAATGCTATTTGAAAGTGACATTCAGCCAAGTATGGTGACCCATACTCAGAATTTGTGCTCTGCATTTAACCCATCCGAAATGCACACACACAGAGCAGTGAACACACACACACACTGTGAGCACACACCCGGAGCAGTGGGCAGCCATTTATGCTGCGGCGCCCGGGGAGCAGTTGGGGGTTCGATGCCTTGCTCAAGGGCACCTAAGTCATGGTATTGAAGGTGGAGAGAGAACTGTACATGCACTCCCCCACCCACAATTCCGTCCGGCCCGAGACTAGAACTCACAACCCTTCCATTGGGAGTCCAACCCTCTAACCATTAGGAAACAGTTTGAAAAAGTTTCTGTTCATTAGCTCTCCTGAACACTTCCATTTTATGCTGTGGGAATATGATTCTTCTTGATTCCACTATCGAAATTGTATCAGTATAATTTACAGAAGACTTAATTTGTTTTAATATTATTATTGTTATTTTTTATTCATTGTGCTGCAAAATTTTCACACATGGTTACAGAAAGAAGGTTTAACAAATTATGATATTACTTATTTAAAATAAAAAATAAATAAATAAAAAAATAAAAACGTAAAAAAGCATTATGGGATTGATACCATTTGCAAAAATTATTGATTTATTTGTTTTTAATAAAATAATTGTCTTTCAGAGTGCACAGTTTTTTATATATACCTGAATGTTATGTATTAGATATTTATTATCTCACAATGAACTATCAAGTGCATTTATTCCTTAAGGGAAATTCTTTAAATATGGACCTTATTTGAAATTTCTCTGCAGCCACTTAATAGAGAAAAGGTTTTAAAAGACTTTAAAACTATAAACCTTTTGTGGTAATTTCTGTTGTGGTCTCGGTTGTTGTGATTTCTGGTGTTGTAGTACCTGTGGTAGTGCTTTCTGTTGTTGTGGTACGTGCTGTGGTGCTTTCTGTTGTTGTAGTGTCTGTTGCACGGGCGTAGGTTTGGTCTCAGCTTTGGTGGGGACACCCCGGGAATAGGTACAGGCTTATTGACATTCAGTTACTTGCTAACGTTGCATCCTGGGTAACACATACTATCACCAATTAATACTATTTTCCACAGTAGAATAAAACTGAATTAATTTGTATGTGGCACAGAGACAGCCCTGGTAACTTACCGTCGGCAGTCGTCAACATGTGCGCGCGCACACACACCACCCACTCGCTGCTAGTGCAAGCACAAAAGTAGTCCCGGCCCGCGTTGTGCTTTCTGGTGTTGTGGTACCTGTTGTGGTACTTTCTGGTGTTGTATTGTCTGTTGTGGTGCTTCCTGGTGTTGTGGTACCTGTGGTGGCGCTTTCTGTTGTCGTAGTGTCTGTTGTGGTCTCGGTTGTGGTGGTTTCTGTTGTTGTGGTAACTGTGGTGGTGCTTTCTATTGCTGTGGTCTCTGTTGTGGTCTCGGTTGTTGTGCTTTCTGGTGTTGTAGTACCTGTGGTAGTGCTTTCTGTTGTTGTAGTGTATGTTGTGGCCTCTGTTGTTTTGATAACTGTTGTTTTGCTTTCTGGTATGTAGTGTCTGCTGTGGTCTCTGTTGTGGTTCTTTCTGTTGCTGTGGTGCTTTCTGGAGCTGTCGTACCTGTTGAGGTTCTTTCTGTTGTTGTGGTCTCTGTTGTGGTCTCGGTTGTTGTGCTTTCTGGGGTGTATTCCAGAAAGCTGGGTTAACTTACCATCTGATTAACCCTGAACTCTGGGTTGATTAACCCAAGACCTGCTTACTCGGGGTATGTCTGTTCCAAAACACCTGTGTCAAGTTAGTTTAATCAACCTACAGCTAATAACCTTGAGTTAATGCGCGTGCATGGCGAACATATAAAGGCATTTTCAATGGAACGCCAAATTCAGGAGTCACCATGGAAACTAAGGGTGAAAAGTTACGTGCCGCGTACTTCTCCGAAGTGGAGTTAGAAGTTTTAATGTTGGCTTATGAGGAGTTCAAGCCCATTATAATGAAAAAACAAACAAACAAACAAACAAAATAAATACAGCTGATAAAAAAAATAACTGACAGAGTAAATGCGTACGTTTTTAAAAAAATGTTGTATTACATTTTAAATATGCTTGCCTTTCTTTTGTTTATTTGCATAGTTGAACAATTGTCTTTAAGCATGTGGCATGACTCGACAAGCATTTACATTTTCTCTACATCAGTTTCTTAAGAATACAGTGCAATGTAAATTGACTAGAAATATAAAGCCTCTCGTTTTATAAAGTTTAATCCCTTTGGAGCCAAAATAACTCTTTCCCAAGTCAAAATGAAACACAAAAAAATTCTCCAAAAAGTTAATATTTTATTTTAACTGTTGTAAGTTCAATGTATTAAGTTTATTTTACAGTATTCCTCCGATATAGCTTATGGAAATAACGCTGAGGCCAGTCTAACTGGCGGGGGTCCACCTCCTCTCTGTCACACACCTGGACTCATTTAGCTTGTTTTTGCCCGTGACCCAGTTTCGGTCTTCCGTGTTTAGTTTGATTAGTTCCCAGGTGTCTATTATCTTCCTCATGTGTTCCATGTCCCTGTTAATTTAATGATTCCATCCACCTGTGTTTCCCCAATTATCTGTTGTACATAAGCCTTGTCCTTCAGTTCTGTTTTGTCGGGTCTTCTCACTTGTGCTCACTTGCTACTTACGTGTGTCTACCTCTGTGCTCCATGTTGGATATCCCCTGTGTTGGATATATTAAAAGCCTTATTCTGTTTATCCTCGACTCCGTATTTCCTTCAGGCAGCGTAAAACCGTGACAGAAGACCCGACCTCAAAAGAGAAAATAGAAAACTGCGTGTTCTTCCCTCCGTTTTGCTTTTGTTTTTTCACAGTCTTTTCTTTTCTTAGTGTCTATGGATCCCCTCTATCGTCCCGAATTCCTCATCCTCCTGCTGAAGCAGGAAGGACGTTCTCTCGAGGACCATACCAGACAGTTTATTCTATTAGCTAATGCCACCAGCTACCCGGACAACGCGCTCTGCACCTTCTACAACACCAGCCTGAACTCCAAATGCAGAGCGTTGTCGTCCGAAGATGGTCCTCGAGAGGATTTCGCCGCATACGTGGAGTGGACTCTGGCGAGAAATGGGTCACCTCTCACCGTCTGCCCCATAGAGGACCTTGCCAGCCCCACTCCCGACCCAGAGACCAGCCAGCCACCATCACGCCGCACGGAGCCAGAGCCCACCGCAGCCGCAGAGTCCGAGCCATCCACTGACAGGGAGCCGGATCTCGAGAGCGCGACTGACCAGGTGTGTGAGCCGGCAACACCGTGCATCGTGGGAGTCCTCGTGGAGATCGAGGGCGTGGAGGAAAGCCCTGCCCACACTCCTGCGACTGAGGGTGAGCTGTATACAGTCTCTGAAGGTCATATGGAGCAAGCTCTGGATCTGATGGACTGGTCTATGGAGGTAATCCCTAATTTTCCTGTTTCCCCGCTGGTTCCGTCCAGCCCTGATTCCCCTGTATACCCTCTCAGTCTCCCACTCCTACCTCCTCCAGTCATTTCCTCTGCTCCATTTCCGCTGGTTCCGCCCAGCCCTGAGTTTTCTGTTTCTCCGCTGGTTACGCCCAGCCCTGAGTTTTCTGTTTCTCCGCTGGTTACGCCCAGCCCTGAGTTTTCTGTTTCTCCACTGGTTACGCCCAGCCCTGAGTTTTCTGTTTCTCCGCTGGTTACGCCCAGCCCTGAGTTTTCTGTTTCTCCGCTGGTTACGCCCAGCCCTGAGTTTCCTGTATCTCCGCTGGCTCCGCCCAGCTCTGAATCTTCTGTTTCTCCGCTGGTTCCGCCCAGCCCTGAGTTTTCTGTTTCTCCGCTGGTTCCGCCCAGCTCTGAATCTTCTGTGTCTCCGCTGGTTCCGCCCAGCTCTGAATCTTCTGTGTCTCCGCTGGTTCCGCCCAGCTCTGAATCTTCTGTGTCTCCGCTGGTTCCGCCCAGCTCTGAATCTTCTGTGTCTCCGCTGGTTCCGCCCAGCTCTGAATCTTCTGTGTCTCCGCTGGTTCCGCCCAGCTCTGAATCTTCTGTGTTTCCTGTATTCCCTCCCAGCCTCCCTCTCCCGCCTCCTCCCAAACCTGCTGGTCCCTCTACTCCTCTTTCGCTGGTTCCGTCCAGTCCTGATCCTCCTGTCCTTCCTCCCATCCTTCTCCTCTCTCCTCCTCCTAGACCAGCCAGTTCCTCGTCATCCCTGCTGGTGCCAGCCAGTCCCGCAGCTCACCCTCAGTCCGCGCCATCGGGGCGCGGTGGTTCGCCGCTGGACTGCCAGTCTCCAGCTCCGCCTTGGCGTGTTAAGGCCCTGTCTCCGCCTCCAGCCTCCGAGCCTTGGACTCCTCCTCGGTCCTTCGACCCAGCGGCTCCGCCTTGGCTCTTAGCTCCCTCGTCTCCACCGTGGCCTGTCATCCCACCTGCTCCACCGGGCTCCCTCGTCCCTCCGGCTCCACCTTGGTCAGTCGTCGACCATCCGCCGCCTCGGGACTCCACTCCTCTGGTTCCACCTCGTCACTCCATCCCTCCGGCTCTGTCAGGCTCCTCCTTCCCTCCGGTTCCACCTCCATCCTCGGTCGCTCCGGCTCCACATCGGTCTGCCAGGACCCTGCCTCCGCCTTGGTCGCCTGAGCCTTCTGCTCCACCTAGGCCCTCCGGAACCTCGACGTCCCCCTGGCTCTGCGGCTGTGCTGCTCCATCTTGGGCTCCTCACCCACCGGTGCAGTCTCCGCCTGTCGGCCCCCTGGTGTCGTCGACCCTTCCTTCACCATGGCTCCTCCCGCCGTCGACTCCACCTTGGATCTCCGTCCTGGCTGGTCTCTGGTGGACCATCTGGCTCCTCCTGCTCCTGTCTCCTCCCTGGCTCCTCCCTCCGTCGTCTCCTCCCTGGCTCCTCCTTCTGTGGTCCCTGTCTGCTGGCCCCCTCCTGGGAGTCCGTCCTCCACCGGAACCTCCTCCCAAGTTCCCACCCATGCCTCCCTCTGTTGTTTCTACGGTGCGAGGACGCACCTACCGGGAGGGGGGAGTACTGTCACACACCTGGACTCATTTAGCTTGTTTTTGCCCGTGACCCAGTTTCGGTCTTCCGTGTTTAGTTTTATTAGTTCCCAGGTGTCTATTATCTTCCTCATGTGTTCCATGTCCCTGTTAATTTAATGATTCCATCCACCTGTGTTTCCCCAATTATCTGTTGTACATAAGCCTTGTCCTTCAGTTCTGTTTTGTCGGGTCTTCTCACTTGTGCTCACTTGCTACTTACGTGTGTCTACCTCTGTGCTCCATGTTGGATATCCCCTGTGTTGGATATATTAACCCTTTCGAATCGATTAACGCATATATGCGTTTTGAGTCATTTTCTCCTGATAACCCCGAAAAGAACTTAAATTACACTCTCAGTTTTAATCGTACAGATACGAGCAATACATCAATCGAATCTGTAAAGGGTCTAGTTTTTTTTGGATACAGACATAATAACAAAGAACCTTTGTGCACTTATAAATTAAAGATAACAAACAAAGTGCGCTGTCTGCAGTCTTTGTCTCCGCTGATCGTCATGTACAAACACGTCATTAAAATGAACTGTAACTCCGTGAATACTCAACGAAGAGACCATGAGAGAGATATCTATAGAAAGCCTAAAATGTCTACTTTTAAACTAAACAAGTGCTGCCGAAAACAAATATTATGAGATAAAGTAATCCATATGAAAACAACGCGATGTCTATTTTTCATATCTCCGCTCATTATATCTAATGTGACCACGCCCCCGCGCTGAACGCGCTATTCAGATTCAAACTGAAGCGCGCGGCTTGAATACGCCCACACAGAAGAAAAAGCAGCCAGACTGTTCTTCGAGTTTTTATTTTATTTTACTGTTTGCTTCGCGATGAGAGGAATAAGACATAATTCACCCCAAAAAGATGTGATGTGGTTGAGGATTTGAGAAATGGATTTCCTCAGAAAAAAGAATGAAGCACTTTATTCAACAGGGATCATAAACATGAGTAAGTCTCTTTTTATTTATTTGTACTAGTTTTCACATAAAGTGTAAACATTTTACTAGTCAGACTTTTTCCAAATACTTTTTCCAAACTATAATTCCTGACTAAATGTATAATCAAGTGAAACATTAAGTTTAAATAACAATATACAATACTATACCATTCAAAAGCTTGATGTAAATAATATAAATGTGACAAATAGAGATAACTCTAACAAATGTAAAAACAATGCAGTTCTTTCGATTTATTCCCCCTAAAAAAACCTGAAAAATATTCTCAGCTCTTTTCAACATTAATAATAATAATAATGATAATAATAAATGGGGTTTATTTGGTAGAAAATAAGATTGTTAAAAGGATTTCTGAAGGATTGTGTGACTGGAGTAAGGATGCCAAAAAATGTGTTTGAAAGTAAGCTTTGATTGTCCCTAATAAACTGTTTAACTGCTCCCCCAAGTGGATATTAAATTATGTTGTGGGATAATTAAATATATTCTTAATAAACTACAAACATAAAATTATATACATTTATTTTGTTCTCACATTCTTTCTTGTAAGTCCTCCCTCAGAGTGGCACAGTTGAATGAGAGGCTCATTATGCGGCTCATTATGCAGGCCTTTGTCTTCTCAGGTGTAAATCACAATGATATTCATGGTAGTTGACGCCTACTCGCATATGACTTTTACCAACAAAAAGTGTTTTAGAAAATTTAAATCAATATATTGTTTTCTGTGAATGAGTAAACAAGATGATTTTCACATCATTCAGAAAGAAAAATTCTAGGCTACAAGCTCCAGTTCTCAACTTTTCCGGCAACCAATTTTATGTATGTGTTTTATTGTCTTATTCAAGTGACTTAACATTTTTAGTTTTTCACTAACCATGCATACAATTTTTTTTCTCAAAAATACAATCATGTACATGCATGCATTTCACATATTATTATAGCCCAGTTTGTGCTGATTACAGTGATATTAGACTTTACCCATTTAGATATTTATAAGAAACTGAAAAAAGCACAAATATCAGGGCATGACAAAACTTCTCCAGACCCCAAAAATACCCTTAGACTCCAGAGGGTTAAAAGCCTTATTCTGTTTATCCTCGACTCCGTATTTCCTTCAGGCAGCGTAAAACCGTGACACTCTCACCCCATCTGAGGAGTTGGTTCTATCACTTAATAAAGGTTGTCCCGTGGTCGATGGTATTCCAGAGGGCACTTCGTCAGACTTCGCTACCTCCCACAACAACTCAAGTGACTTGTACAATGTAGGTATACCATATTAGTACTTATGATTATTTAGTCATACATTTGGACAAAACGATCATTAACTTTTGTCATTAGGAAGAAGGCTAAATGCTTCTCAAATTCAGTCATTGTTTCACTTGTACCTTATGCATACATATTCTATTTTACAGCATATGCTGTATACAGTAATCAGTTTTTTTTTTCTTGCATGTTCCTAATGCCTTTTTTCAGTGTCTGTCATACTTTAGTAATTTACACATTGAGTATCTTTTTTTCTTTTCTTGCAGTTGCTGATGGACACATTGTATTATTGGATCCTGTCGCGGTTGGTAAACTGTGATCTCTGGGTTTTGCACTTTGTGGTGAAGTCTGTGTGTTTCGCGTCTGCACTGATTAGTTTGTTGGCCTCTCCGTTAATTGTCATCAGCAGCAGCTGTCACTCATTACTCTCTTACGTCTTGTGTTTGTCAGAACGTTGTTTCATGTCGAATAATGCTTATGCTAATATCTTATGCTTCTGTGTTGTTCTGCGTTGGATGTTCGTGTCTTCCCCCGGAACCTCATCGACTCTTCGCACCTACACAAGCATCACTACTTACCTTCGGCTCGATTCCCCGCAGTTCCTGTGTCATCCTCTCCTGCAGCCAACTCATCATTACCATCCGGATTACTCACCGTCTCCCCACCATCTTGGATTGTCATCTTCCCAGCATTGTTTTGTACTCTTGTTTGTTTGTTTTATTTTCATTAAATTGTTGAACTCGCACTTGTTGAAGCCGCGACCTCCGGTGAGCCAGCTTTCTTCAGAACTTTCCTAAATAAGTGTTCCATGCACTTTGCCTTACAGCCCCGCACCTTCGCCACCGAGGAATCGAAGGTTGCGTTCACGCTGACTCTACTTTCTGGCAAGGCCGCCCTATGGGGCACGGCGGTGTGGGAGAACCAACATCCATGTTGCGCCTCGTTCCACACCCTCTAGGCGGAGATGAGGAGGGTCTTCGATCGAGCCGCAGGCGGCAGGGAAGCCGCCCACCAGCTCTCAGAACTACATCAAGGGACATACTCTATTACGGATTACTCCATTCAGTTCCGCACCCTGGCGGCCGCGTGCCAGTGGAACAAGGCAGCGCAGTGGGATCGATTCCTGCATGGGCTGGCCGACGATGTTCAAAAGGAGATCTACCTCCTCAAGCTGCCCCCCACACTCAACAGTCTCATCAACTTAGCCTTACGAGTTGATGCCCGGATTAATCGTCTGTGTCGACAGACCAGTCCTACACGCCATCCCATCTCTCCGGAAAGGGGCCGCTAGAGTCGAGAGAAGGTGGGTGGGTAGAGCTTGGGTGCCCCGTAGGGAGAGAGAGTGGCGGAGGTCCCAAGGACTATGCTTATACTGCGGAGGCTCAGGACATACCATCTATTCCTGCCCGGTTAAAAGAGCCAGCCCGGTAGTAAAAATCGTTTGGGATCTCTGCTGGGAAGTGCTCAACAACATCATCGACTCTCCTTCCGGTGATTCTGCGGTGGGAGAATCACACACACGACTGTCACACCCTTCTGGACTCCGGAGCCGAAGATAATTTCATTGACTCACTCCTTGCATGTCACCTGAACATTCCTGTCCTGCCTGTGTCTCTTCCCATCCATGTCACCACACTCAACGGCCAGGAACTGCCTCACGTCACCCACTACACTGAACCCATCACTCTGCTCACTTCAGGCAATCATTGCGAAACTATATCCTTTTTTCTCATGGACTCCCCGTAGCTCCCATTGTCTTAGGTCACCCCTGGTTAATGAAACATAATCCACGAGTGGATTGGGGTTCCAACACAGCCACATTGTGGAGTGAAAGTTGTCATGCGTCTTGTCTGGTTTCTGTTTGTCTTGTTGTCTCTGCCTCTGTCTTTCAGAAGGAGAACATGGTATTGTCAAACGTGCCCGCAGAGTACCTGGACCTGAAGGAGGTGTTCAGTAAGTCCCGTGCTGCTTCTCTTCCTCCACAATGTCCCTACTACTGTGCCATAGACTTAGTGCCAGGTAAGTCTCCGCCTAAAGGCAAATTATACTCTCTTTCTATTCCAGAGAGGGAGGCCATGGAAAAATACATTTCTGATTCCTTGGCATCTGGGTTCATCCGCCCTTGCTCTTCTCCAGCGGAGGCCGGATTCTTTTTTTTTGGGTAAGAAGGATGGTTCTCTGCGACCTTGTATGGATTACAGAGAACTGAACAACATTACGATAAAGAACACCTATCCATTACCACTCATGTCTTCGGCTTTTGAGAGTTTACAGGGAGCATCCGTATTCACAAAATTGGATTTACATAATGCTTATCATTTGGTCCGCATGAGGAAGGGGGATGAATGGAAAACCGCCTTTAATACCCCTAGAGGACACTTTGAATACTTGGTGATGCCGATCGGGCTCTCCAACTCACCAGGGGTTTTCCAAGCACTCGTGAATGACGTGTTGAGAGATATGGTAGATCAGTTTATATATGTTTACCTGGAAGACATACTGATTTTTTCTTCATCTCTCCAGGAACACGTTCAACACGTCAGACGAGTGCTCCAGAGGTTACTTGAGAATGGTCTTTTTGTCAAGGCAGAGAAATGTGTATTCCATGCACAGTCTGTTCCCTTCCTAGGGTATATCGTCTCATCCGAAGGAATACGTATGGACCCTGACAAGGTTAAAGCTGTGATAGATTGGCCATCTCCAGACTCCCGAAAGGCCCTACAGCGGTTTCTGGGGTTTGCCAATTTCTATCGGCGTTTTATTTGCAACTTCAGCCAGCTGAGACTGCGTTCACTAACTTCAAAAGCCGCTTTGTTTCGGCTCCCGTCCTTGTGGCCCCTGACCCCACACGGCAGTTTGTGGTGCAGGTCGACGCATCAGAGGTGGGGGTAGGAGCAGTGCTGTCCCAACGTGCTGCTTCGGACGACAAGGTACATCCTTGCACGTTTTTTTCCCATCAGTTATCTCCTGCTGAACGCAATTATGACATTGGTAACAGAGAGTTGTTGGCCGTCAAATTACCTTTAGAGGAGTGGCGTCACTGGCTGGAAGGTTCAGGGGTACCTTTCATTGTTTGGACCGATCATAAGAATTTAGAATACATTAGAACTGCCAAAAGACTCAATTCCAGGCAGGCTCGGTGGATACTTTTTTTTTCGGTCGCTTTGATTTTACTTTATCGTACCGCCCGGGTTCCAAAAATGTAAATCCCGATTCTTTATCACTTCTTTTTGATCCCTCCGCCCGTCCGGTGACTCCTGAGTGTATTTTACCTGAGAAAGTAGTGGTCTCAGCACTCGTATGGAAGGTTAAGTCGAAGGTCAAGACGGCCTTAGAAGGGGTAACGCCTCCGCTCGGTTGTCCAACGAACCGCTTATTTGTGCCGGAGGAGTTAAGGTCCGAAGTCATTCAGTGGGGTCACTGCTCTAACGTTGCTTGTCATCCAGGGATAAGTAGAACTAATGGGTTAGTTAAAAAACGATTCTGGTGGCCACGTATTGCTCGTGACTTCTGCGATTTTGTTTTGGCTTGCTCAGTTTGCGCCAGTGTTAAGTCATCTAACCGACCTCTTGATGGGCTCCTCCAACCGCTGTCTGTCCCTTCAAGACCCTGGTCCCACATCGCACTAGATTTTGTTACAAGATTTAGAGAGGACGTTGCAATGTTTGGTCTCCAAGAATCCTTCTTCCTGGAGTCAACAACTCTCTATGGTGGAGTACGCTCACAATTCGTTACCAGTGTCAGCCATGGGCCTTTCTCCGTTCCAGTGCAGTTTAGCCACCAGTTTTTTCCAGTCTTGTACTTACTGGAGTGGTCGGTCCAGTGGTTGTACTTTCTGTCATTGTGGTGCTTTCTGTTGTTGTGGTCTCCGTTGTGGTGATATTGGTTATTACATCATAGTATAATATTAACCAAACTTTGTTTAGAATGTTTAATGTCTACAATCCGGCTCAAAGTGCCTAACAATAAAAATAAAAATAAAATAAAATAAAATAAAAAATACAAACAACACTGACTCTGCAACCTCACACAACAATGAATACCTGTATCACTATAAATAATAATAATAATAATAATAATAATAATAATAATAATAATAATAATAAAGACATGTCTTGTGTTTTGAAAATATTAAAGATTAGAGCCGAATGCTCCAAATGCTGTCTAAATGAAGCAGAACAGATTCCATTAGAATTAATTAATTTATTTATATATTTTGCATAGTTTTCCAAAAGACCTGCACTAGAATATTTTAAATTTTGTTTTGGAATATAATAACATAAAATTCTCTCTTTCTCGAACTGGCAACCATTGTATTTTTTTTTTTACTATTCATGTGGCCTCTCCTTCTTAATTTATTCAGTGTTTTGACCATTTTGTATCAATTGTAGCTAAGTTATGAGACAGTATTCATAGCACTACAGTAATCATGATGAGCAAAAACAATATTTTTTTTTTTTTCACTTGATTAATGTGAGTTTTAAAACTCAAGTCATAGTCCATAATCACACATAGGTTCTTTACTTTTATCATAGTTTGTAGATTAATAGAGCATAATCCAGATTCTATTCTTCCTCTTTCATACTCAGGGCCCTCATTTAGAGTTTCACTTTTATCTTCATGCAACAGTGTATCTGAAATCCTATGAAATGTATCATTGTATATCACTGACATTAAATTGTTAATTCTTCCAATTTCTCTGAAGTATACTGACCAGAAATGTATTTTATAATGAAGAAAACAAAGTGACACAAGAATTTAATATTTAAGAACACCATATATTATGTAACATAACTAGGATACATAGTCACCTATATTAATTAAATATTACCTTTCTGCAATACATCTTCAACCAATTTAGAATATTATCGGAGAGACCAATTTCCAGTCAATTAAGCAAAATAAAATGATCGTGTCAAATGCTTCACTTAGGTCAAAGAGGATTAAGACTGATACATTGTTCATATTTTGTTTTTATTTCAAATTATTTGTTTACATACATGAAAATGATAAGGTAGAAATTGGTCTCAGAATATTACAGAGAAAACAATTCAGTGTTTTTTCCCCCCATGATTGACGGCAGTAAAATTGAAAGCATTTGAGGAACTTCCTGTTTTCAGAGAGCCGTTAACTATGTTAATTAAGGATAAAGACATATAGGGTCAAGACAGGAATATCACTGGGAAACAGTTTGCAAAAGTTTCTCTTTATTAGCTATCCTGAACACTTCCATTTTGTGAAAGTGATTAAATCAAGCAAAGAACTTGTGCTCTGCATTCCACCCATCCAAAGTGCACACACACATACTGTGAACACTCACCCAGAGCAGTGGGCAGCCATTTATGCTGCAGCGCCCAGGGAGCAGTTGGGGGTTCAATGCCTTGCTCACGGGAACCTAAGTCATGGTATTGCCAGCCCGAGATTCAAACCCACAACCCTAGGGTTAGGAGTCATACTCCCTAACCACTAGGCCATGACTTCCACTGTGGGAATATGATTCTTCTTGATTCCACTATGAAAATTTTATCAATATAATGCCCAGAAGACTTAATTTGTTTTATTATTATTATTTATTTAATATGCAGCAATTTTTTCACACATGTTTACAGAAGGATGATTTAACAAATTATGAGCTTAG
Source organism: Carassius auratus (assembly GCF_003368295.1). Classification (NCBI taxonomy): domain Eukaryota; kingdom Metazoa; phylum Chordata; class Actinopteri; order Cypriniformes; family Cyprinidae; genus Carassius; species Carassius auratus. Next base: position 56,020 of record NW_020526836.1, read on the forward strand.
TTATTTAAAATAACAAAAATACTTGAAAAGGATTGATACCATTTCCACTGATACATTATTTATTTATTTGTTTTTAATAAAATAATTGTCTTTCAGTGTGCACTGTCTTGTATATATACCTGAATGTTATATATTAGATATTCATTATCTCACAATTGACCTAGCATGCGTTTATTCCTTAAGGGCAATTTTTTAAGTAAGGACCTTATTTGAAATTTCTCTGCAGCCACTTTATACAGAAAAGTTTTTAAAAAGATTTTAAAACTATCAACCTTTTGTGGTAATTTCTTGAGTTGTCTCAGTTGTTGTGCTTTCTGGTGTTGTGGTTCCCATTGTGGTGCTTTCTGGTGTTGTGGGACCTGTAGTGGTACTTTCTGGTGTTGTAGTGTCTGTTGTGGTCTCTGTTGTTGTGCTTTCTGTTGTTGTAGTACCTGTAGTGGTGCTTTCTGGTGTTGTAGTGTCTGTTGTGGTCTCGGTTGTGGTAATTTCTGTTGTTGTGGTAGCTGTGGTGGTGCTTTCTATTGTTGTAGTGTCTGTTGTAGTCTCGGGTGTTGTGGTATCTGTAGTGGTGTTTTCTGTTGTTGTGGCACCTGTGGGTCGTGCTTTCTGTTGTTGTAGTGTCTTTTGTGGTCTCGGCAGTTGTGGAACTTGTAGTGGTGCGTTCTGGTGTTGTGGTGTCTGTATTGGCCTCGGTTGTTGTACTTTCTAGTGTTGTGGTACCTGTGGTGGTGCTTTCTATTGTTGTAGTGTCTGTTATGGTCACGGCTGTTGAGGTACCTGTAGTGGTACTTTCTAATGTTGCAGTGTCTGTTGTGGTGCTTTCTTGTGTTGTGGTACCTGTGGTGGTACTTTCTGTTGGTGTAGTGTCTGTTGTGGTCTCAGCTGTTGTGGTACTTGTAGTGGTACTTTCTGGAATTGTTGTGTCTGTTGTGGTCTCTGTTGTTGTGCTTTCTGTTATTATAGTACCTGTAGTGGTGCTTTCCTTTATTGTAGTGTCTGTTGTGGTCTCGGTTGTGGTTATTTCTGTTGTTGTGATACCAGTAGTAGTGCTTTCTGGTGTTCTGGTGTCTTTTGGGGTTTCTTTTGTGATGCTTTCTGTTGTTGTGGTCTCTTTAATTGTACTTTCAGGAGTGGTTGTGCCAGTAGTTGTACTTTCTGTCTCTGAGGTGCTTTCTGGAGTCGTGGTACCCGTTGTTGTGCTTTCTGTTGTTGTGGTCTCTGTTGTGGTCTCGGATGTTGTGCTTTCTGGTGTTGTGGTACCTATAGTGGTGCTTTCTGTTGAAGTGCCTGTTGTGGTCTGGGTTGTGGTGCTTTCTGAAGTTGTGGTCTCGGTTTTTGTGCTTTCTGGTGTTGTGGTAGGTGTTGTAGCACTTTCTTGAGTTGTGGTGTCTTCTGTTGTGGTGATCTCAGTTGTGGTGCCTGTGGTCTTAGTTTCTATTGTTGTGTCTTCATTTGTTGTGCTGGGTTTGTAACTGTCTGTTGTTGTGGTCTCCATTGTGATGATTTCTGTTATTACATAATAGTATAATATTAACCAAATTTTGTTTATAACGTTTAACATCTAAAATCTAGCTCAAATTGCCTAACAATAAATAATAATAATAAAAAAATACAACAACAACAAAAAAAACTACAAGCAAATTTCAAAACTTTCAACATTGACTCTGCAACCTCACACAACAATGGTATCAGTATAAATAATAATAATAATAATAATAATAATAATAATAATAATAAAGACTAGTGTAATTTTATTAAAACTATTAATGTGGTCTCTCCTTCTTGATTTAGTCAGTGTTTTGACAGCCACATTTTGTATCAATTGTAGCTAAGCTATGAGACAGTATACATAGCACTACAGTAATCATGATGACTAAAAATAATATGTTTTTGTCACTTGATTATTGTCAGTATTAAAACTCAAGTCATAGTCCATAATCACACATAGGATCTTTACTTGTATCATGGTTTGTAGATTAATGGAGGATAATCCATCCTTCCTCTTTCATGCTCAGTGCCCTCAATAAGAGTTTCACTTTTATCTTCATGCAACAGTGTCTATGAAATCATCTGAAATTTATAATTGTATATCATTGACATTAAATTATTAATTCATTCCATGTTTCTGAGTTATACTTACCAGAAATATACTTTATAATGAAAACAAAATTAACCCCGAAATTTAATCTTTAGGAACACCATATATTATTTAACAGAACTATGATACATAGTCACCTATATTAATAAAATATTACCCTTCTGAAATACGTCTTGAACCAATTTAGAATATTAACAGAGAGACCAATTTCCAGAAATTTAAGCAAAATTAAGTTAAGCAAAATAAAATGATCATGAGACAAATGCTTCACTTAGGTCAAAGAGGATTAAGACTGATGCATTTTTCATATTTAGTTTTTATTTCAAATTATGTACTACTTAAATTTGTTTTACATACTTGAAAATTATAAAGTAGAAATTGGTCTGACACTATTACGGAGAAAACAATTCAGGGTTTTTTTTTTTCCCCCATGATTGATGGTTGTAAAATTGAAAGCATTTGAGAAACTTCCTGTTTTCAGAGAGTCGTTAACTATATTAATTAATAACAACGTAATTTAAACAACATACAATATGGACAGGCTCAAGAAAGAAATAGCACTGGGAAACAGTTTGCAAAAGTTTCTTTTCATTAGCTCTCCTGAGCACTTCCAATTTCTGCTGTGGGTATATGATTCTTCTTGATTCTACTATCAAAATTTTATCAGTATAATGTACACAAGACTTAATTTGCTTTATTATTATTATTATTATTATTATTTATTCAATATGCAGCAAAATTGTCACACATGGTTACAGAAGGTAGATTTAACAAATTATGAGATTACGTATTTAAAATAACAAAAATACTTGAAAAAAGCTTTATGGGATGGATACAATTTCCACTGATACATTATTTATTTACTTATTTTTAATAAAATAATTATTTTTCAGAGTGCAGTGTTTTATATTTATTATTTATTTACAATATATTCATTACCTCACGATGACCTAACATGCATTTATTCCTTAATGGCAATTCTTTAAATATGGACCTTATTTGAAATTTATCTGCAGCCACATTATACAGAAAAAGTTTTAAAAAGATTTTAAAACTATCAACCTTTTGTGGTAATTTCTGTTGTTTTCTCAGTTGTTGTGCTTTCTGGAGTTGAGGTACCCGTTGTGGTGCTTTCTGTTGTTGTGGTCTCTGTTGTGGTCTCAGTTGTTGTGCTTTCTGGTGTTGTGGTAGCTGTGGTGGTGCTTTCTATCGTTGTAGTGTCTGTTGTAGTCTCGGGTGTTGTTGTATCTTTAGTGGTGCTTTCTGTTGTTGTGGTACCTGTGGTGGTGCTTTCTGTTGTTGTAGTGTCTTTTGTGGTCTCGGCAGTTGTGGAACTTGTAGTGGTGCTTTGTGTTGTTGTAATGTCTGTTGTCGTGCTTTCTGTTGCAGTGCTTTCAGGTGTTGTGGTACCTGTAGTGGTACTTTCTGGAGTTGTTGTGTCGGTTGTGGTCTCGGTTGTTGTGCTTTCTGTAGTTGTAGTACCTGAAGTGGTGCTTTCTGGTGTTTTAGTGTCTGTTGTGGTCTCGGTTGTGGTGCTTTCTATTGTTGTGATACCAGTAGTAGTGCTTTCTGATGTTGTGGTGTCTGTTGTGGCCTCGGTTGTGCTGCTTTCTGTTATTGTGGTACCTGTGGTGGTGCTTTCTATTGTTGTAGTTTCTGTTGTAGTCTCGACAGTTGTGGCACCAGTAGTGGTGCTTTCTGGTGTTGTAGTGTCTGTAGTGGCCTCGGTCGTGGTGCTTTCTGTTGTTGTAGTATCTATTGTGGTCTCAACTATTGTGGTACCTGTAGTGGTACTTTCTGGTGTTGTAGTGTCTGTTGTGGTCTCAGTTGTTGTGCTTTCTGTTGTTGAAGTGTCTATTGTGGTCTCAGCTGTTGTGGTACCTGTAGTGGTACTTTCTGGTGTTGTTGTGTCTGTTGTGGTCTCTGTTGTTGTGCTTTCTGGTGTTGTAGTGTCTGTTGTGGTCTCGGTTGTGGTGGTTTCTGTTGTTTTAGTATCTATTGTCGTCTCAACTGTGTGGTACCTGTAGAGGTACTTTCTGGTGTTGTTGTGTCTGTTGTGGTCTCAATTGTTGTGCTTTCTGTTGTTGTAGTACTTGTAGTGGTGCTTTCTGTTGTCGTAGTGTCTGTTGTGGTTTCGGCTGTTGTAGAAACCTGTAGTGGTGCTTTCTATCGTTGTAGTGTCTATTGTAGTCTCGGGGTGTTGTGGTACCTGTAGTGGTACTTTCTGGTGTTGTTGTGTCTGTTGTGGTCTCTGTTGTTGTGCTTTCTGTTGTTGTAGTACCAGTAGTGGTGCTTTCTGGTGTTGTAGTGTCTGTTGTGGTCTTGGTTGTGGTGCTTTCTGTTGTTGTGATACCAGTAGTAGTGCTTTCTGGTGTTGTGGTGTCTGTTGTGGCCTCAGTTGTGCTGCTTTCTGTTGTTGTGGTACCTGTGGTGGTGCTTTCTATTGTTGTAGTTTCTGTTGTAGTCTCGACAGTTGTGGCACCAGTAGTGGTGCTTTCTGGTGTTGTAGTGTCTGTAGTGGCCTCGGTCGTGGTGCTTTCTGTTGTTGTAGTATCTATTGTTGTCTCAACTGTTGTGGTACCTGTAGTGGTACTTTCTGGTGTTGTTGTGTCTGTTGTGGTTTCTGTTGTTGTGCTTTCTGTTGTTGTAGTACCTGTAGTGGTGCTATCTGGTGTTGTAGTGTCTGCTGTTGTCTCGGTTGTGGTGCTTTCTGTTGTTGTGGTACCTGTGGTGGTGCTTTCTGTTGTCATAGTGTCTGTTGTGGTTTCGGCTGTTGTTGAACCTGTAGTGATGCTTTCAATCGTTGTAGTGTCTGTTGTAGTCTCGACTGTTGTGGTACCTGTAGTGGGTACTTTCTGGTTTTGTTGTGTCGGTTGTGGTCTCTGTTGTTGTGCTTTCTGTTGTTGTGATACCAGTAGTAGTTCTTTCTGGTGTTGTAGTGTCTGTTGTGGTCTCTGTTGTTGTGCTTTCTGGTTGTTGTAGTACCTGTAGTGGTGCTTTCTGGTGTTGTAGTGTCTGTTGTGGTCTCTGTTGTTGTGCTTTCTGTTGTTGTAGTACCTGTAGTGGTGCTTTCTGGTGTTGTAGTGTCTGTTGTGGTCTCGGTTGTGGTAATTTCTGTTGTTGTGGTAGCTGTGGTGGTGCTTTCTATTGTTGTAGTGGTCTGTTGTAGTCTCGGGTGTTGTGGTATCTGTAGTGGTGTTTTCTGTTGTTGTGGCACCTGTGGTCGTGGCGTTCTGGTGTTGTGGTGTCTGTATTGGCCTCGGTTGTTGTACTTTCTAGTGTTGTGGTACCTGTGGTGGTGCTTTCTATTGTTGTAGTGTCTGTTATGGTCACGGCTGTTGAGGTACCTGTAGTGGTACTTTCTAATGTTGCAGTGTCTGTTGTGGTGCTTTCTTGTGTTGTGGTACCTGTGGTGGTACTTTCTGTTGGTGTAGTGTCTGTTGTGGTCTCAGCTGTTGTGGTACTTGTAGTGGTACTTTCTGGAATTGTTGTGTCTGTTGTGGTCTCTGTTGTTGTGCTTTCTGTTATTATAGTACCTGTAGTGGTGCTTTCCTTTATTGTAGTGTCTGTTGTGGTCTCGGTTGTGGTTATTTCTGTTGTTGTGATACCAGTAGTAGTGCTTTCTGGTGTTCTGGTGTCTTTTGGGGTTTCTTTTGTGATGCTTTCTGTTGTTGTGGTCTCTTTAATTGTACTTTCAGGAGTGGTTGTGCCAGTAGTTGTACTTTCTGTCTCTGAGGTGCTTTCTGGAGTCGTGGTACCGTTGTTGTGCTTTCTGTTGTTGTGGTCTCTGTTGTGGTCTCGGATGTTGTGCTTTCTGGTGTTGTGGTACCTATAGTGGTGCTTTCTGTTGAAGTGCCTGTTGTGGTCTGGGTTGTGGTGCTTTCTGAAGTTGTGGTCTCGGTTTTTGTGCTTTCTGGTGTTGTGGTAGGTGTTGTAGCACTTTCTTGAGTTGTGGTGTCTTCTGTTGTGGTGATCTCAGTTGTGGTGCCTGTGGTCTTAGTTTCTATTGTTGTGTCTTCATTTGTTGTGCTGGGTTTGTAACTGTCTGTTGTTGTGGTCTCCATTGTGATGATTTCTGTTATTACATAATAGTATAATATTAACCAAATTTTGTTTATAACGTTTAACATCTAAAATCTAGCTCAAATTGCCTAACAATAAATAATAATAATAATAAAATACAACAACAACAAAAAAACTACAAGCAAATTTCAAAACTTTCAACATTGACTCTGCAACCTCACACAACAATGGTATCAGTATAAATAATAATAATAATAATAATAATAATAATAATAATAATAATAATAATAATAATAATAAAGACTAGTGTAATTTTATTAAAACTATTAATGTGGTCTCTCCTTCTTGATTTAGTCAGTGTTTTGACAGCCACATTTTGTATCAATTGTAGCTAAGCTATGAGACAGTATACATAGCACTACAGTAATCATGATGACTAAAAATAATATGTTTTTGTCACTTGATTATTGTCAGTATTAAAACTCAAGTCATAGTCCATAATCACACATAGGATCTTTACTTGTATCATGGTTTGTAGATTAATGGAGGATAATCCATCCTTCCTCTTTCATGCTCAGTGCCCTCAATAAGAGTTTCACTTTTATCTTCATGCAACAGTGTCTATGAAATCATCTGAAATTTATAATTGTATATCATTGACATTAAATTATTAATTCATTCCATGTTTCTGAGTTATACTTACCAGAAATATACTTTATAATGAAAACAAAATTAACCCCGAAATTTAATCTTTAGGAACACCATATATTATTTAACAGAACTATGATACATAGTCACCTATATTAATAAAATATTACCCTTCTGAAATACGTCTTGAACCAATTTAGAATATTAACAGAGAGACCAATTTCCAGAAATTTAAGCAAAATTAAGTTAAGCAAAATAAAATGATCATGAGACAAATGCTTCACTTAGGTCAAAGAGGATTAAGACTGATGCATTTTTCATATTTAGTTTTTATTTCAAATTATGTACTACTTAAATTTGTTTTACATACTTGAAAATTATAAAGTAGAAATTGGTCTGACACTATTACGGAGAAAACAATTCAGGGTTTTTTTTTTTTCCCCCATGATTGATGGTTGTAAAATTGAAAGCATTTGAGAAACTTCCTGTTTTCAGAGAGTCGTTAACTATATTAATTAATAACAACGTAATTTAAACAACATACAATATGGACAGGCTCAAGAAAGAAATAGCACTGGGAAACAGTTTGCAAAAGTTTCTTTTCATTAGCTCTCCTGAGCACTTCCAATTTCTGCTGTGGGTATATGATTCTTCTTGATTCTACTATCAAAATTTATCAGTATAATGTACACAAGACTTAATTTGCTTTATTATTATTATTATTATTATTATTTATTCAATATGCAGCAAAATTGTCACACATGGTTACAGAAGGTAGATTTAACAAATTATGAGATTACGTATTTAAAATAACAAAAATACTTGAAAAAAGCTTTATGGGATGGATACAATTTCCACTGATACATTATTTATTTACTTATTTTAATAAAATAATTATTTTCAGAGTGCAGTGTTTTATATTTATTATTTATTTACAATATATTCATTACCTCACGATGACCTAACATGCATTTATTCCTTAATGGCAATTCTTTAAATATGGACCTTATTTGAAATTTATCTGCAGCCACATTATACAGAAAAAGTTTTAAAAAGATTTTAAAACTATCAACCTTTTGTGGTAATTTCTGTTGTTTTCTCAGTTGTTGTGCTTTCTGGAGTTGAGGTACCCGTTGTGGTGCTTTCTGTTGTTGTGGTCTCTGTTGTGGTCTCAGTTGTTGTGCTTTCTGGTGTTGTGGTAGCTGTGGTGGTGCTTTCTATCGTTGTAGTGTCTGTTGTAGTCTCGGGTGTTGTTGTATCTTTAGTGGTGCTTTCTGTTGTTGTGGTACCTGTGGTGGTGCTTTCTGTTGTTGTAGTGTCTTTTGTGGTCTCGGCAGTTGTGGAACTTGTAGTGGTGCTTTGTGTTGTTGTAATGTCTGTTGTCGTGCTTTCTGTTGCAGTGCTTTCAGGTGTTGTGTTACCTGTAGTGGTACTTTCTGGAGTTGTTGTGTCGGTTGTGGTCTCGGTTGTTGTGCTTTCTGTAGTTGTAGTACCTGAAGTGGTGCTTTCTGGTGTTTTAGTGTCTGTTGTGGTCTCGGTTGTGGTGCTTTCTATTGTTGTGATACCAGTAGTAGTGCTTTCTGATGTTGTGGTGTCTGTTGTGGCCTCGGTTGTGCTGCTTTCTGTTATTGTGGTACCTGTGGTGGTGCTTTCTATTGTTGTAGTTTCTGTTGTAGTCTCGACAGTTGTGGCACCAGTAGTGGTGCTTTCTGGTGTTGTAGTGTCTGTAGTGGCCTCGGTCGTGGTGCTTTCTGTTTTTGTAGTATCTATTGTGGTCTCAACTATTGTGGTACCTGTAGTGGTACTTTCTGGTGTTGTAGTGTCTGTTGTGGTCTCAGTTGTTGTGCTTTCTGTTGTTGAAGTGTCTATTGTGGTCTCAGCTGTTGTGGTACCTGTAGTGGTACTTTCTGGTGTTGTTGTGTTTGTTGTGGTCTCTGTTGTTGTGCTTTCTGGTGTTGTAGTGTCTGTTGTGGTCTCGGTTGTGGTGGTTTCTGTTGTTTTAGTATCTATTGTCGTCTCAACTGTTGTGGTACCTGTAGAGGTACTTTCTTGGTGTTGTTGTGTCTGTTGTGGTCTCAATTGTTGTGCTTTCTGTTGTTGTAGTACTTGTAGTGGTGCTTTCTGTTGTCGTAGTGTCTGTTGTGGTTTCGGCTGTTGTAGAACCTGTAGTGGTGCTTTCTATCGTTGTAGTGTCTATTGTAGTCTCGGGTGTTGTGGTACCTGTAGTGGTACTTTCTGGTGTTGTTGTGTCTGTTGTGGTCTCTGTTGTTGTGCTTTCTGTTGTTGTAGTACCAGTAGTGGTGCTTTCTGGTGTTGTAGTGTCTGTTGTGGTCTTGGTTGTGGTGCTTTCTGTTGTTGTGATACCAGTAGTAGTGCTTTCTGGTGTTGTGGTGTCTGTTTGTGGCCTCAGTTGTGCTGCTTTCTGTTGTTGTGGTACCTGTGGTGGTGCTTTCTATTGTTGTAGTTTCTGTTGTAGTCTCGACAGTTGTGGCACCAGTAGTGGTGCTTTCTGGTGTTGTAGTGTCTGTAGTGGCCTCGGTCGTGGTGCTTTCTGTTGTTGTAGTATCTATTGTTGTCTCAACTGTTGTGGTACCTGTAGTGGTACTTTCTGGTGTTGTTGTGTCTGTTGTGGTTTCTGTTGTTGTGCTTTCTGTTGTTGTAGTACCTGTAGTGGTGCTATCTGGTGTTGTAGTGTCTGCTGTTGTCTCGGTTGTGGTGCTTTCTGTTGTTGTGGTACCTGTGGTGGTGCTTTCTGTTGTCATAGTGTCTGTTGTGGTTTCGGCTGTTGTTGAACCTGTAGTGATGCTTTCAATCGTTGTAGTGTCTGTTGTAGTCTCGACTGTTGTGGTACCTGTAGTGGTACTTTCTGGTTTTGTTGTGTCGGTTGTGGTCTCTGTTGTTGTGCTTTCTGTTGTTGTGATACCAGTAGTAGTTCTTTCTGGTGTTGTGGTGTCTTTTGTGGCCTCAGTTGTGCTGCTTTCTGTTGTTGTGGTACCTGTGGTGGTGCTTTCTATGGTTGTAGTTTCTGTTGTAGTCTCGACAGTTGTGGCACCAGTAGTGGTGCTTTCTGGTGTTGTAGTGTCTGTAGTGGCCTCGGTCGTGGTGCTTTCTGTTGTTGTAGTATCTATTGTTGTCTCAAATGTTGTGGTACCTGTAGTGGTACTATCTGGTGTTGTTGTGTCTGTTGTGGTCTCTGTTGTTGTGCTTTCTGTTGTTGTAGTACCTGTAGTGGTGCTTTCTGGTGTTGTAGTGTCTGTTGTGGTCTCAGTTGTGCTGCTTTCTGTTGTTGTGATACCAGTAGTAGTGCTTTCTGGTGTTGTGGTGTCTGTTGTGGTCTCAGTTGTGCTGCTTTCTGTTGTTGTTTTACCTGTGGTGGTGCTTTCTGTTGTTGTAGTTTCTGTTGTAGTCTCGACAGTAGTGGCCCCAGTAGTGGTGCTTTCTGGTGTTGTAGTGTCTGTAGTGGCCTCGGTCGTGGTGCTTTCTGTTGTTGTAGTATCTATTGTTGTGTCAACTGTTGTGGTTCCTGTAGTGGTACTTTCTGGTGTTCTTGTGTCTGTTGTGGTCTCTGTTGTTGTGCTTTCTGTTGTTGTAGTACCTGTAGTGGTGCTTTCTGGTGTTGTAGTGTCTGCTGTGGTCTCGGTTGTGGTGCTTTCTGTTGTTGTGGTACCTGTTGTGGTGCTTTCTGTTGTCGTAGTGTCTGTTGTGGTTTCGGCTGTTGTTGAACCTGTAGAACAATAAATAATAATAATAAATAAAAACAAAAACAACAAAAAAACCTACAAACAAATTTCAAAACTTTCAACATTGACTCTGCAACCTCACACAACAATGAATACTGGTATCAGTACAAATAATAATAATAGTAATAATAATAATAATAATAATAATAATAATAATAATAATAATAATAATAATAATAATAAAGACAAGTGTAATTTTATTAAAACTATTAATGTGGTCTCTCCTTCTTGATTTAGTCAGTGTTTTGACAGCCACATTTTGTATCAATTGTAGCTAAGCAGTATACATAGCACTACAGTAATCTTGATGAGTAAAAATAATATGTTTTTGTCACTTGATTAATGTGAGATTTAAAACTCAAGTCATAGTCCACAATCACACATAGGTTCTTTCCTTGTATCATAGTTTGTAGATTAATGGAGTATAATCCATCCTTCCTCTTTCATGCTCAGTGCCCTCAATAAGAGTTTCACTTTTATCTTCATGCAACAGTGTCTCTGAAATCCTCTGAAATGTATAATTGTATATCATTGACATTAAATTGTTAATTCATTCCATGTTTCTGAGTTATACTTACAAGAAATATAATTTACAATGAAAGCAAAAGTAACCCAAAAAAATTAATCTTTAGGAACACCATATATTATTTAACAGAACTATGATTCATAGTCACCTATATAAATAAAATATTACCCTTCTGAAATACGTCTTGAACCAATTTAGAATATTAACAGAGAGACCAATTTCCAGAAAATTAAGCAAAATTAAGTTAAGCAAAATAAAATGATCATGAGACAAATGCTTCACTTAGGTCAAAGAGGATTAAGACTGATGCATTTTTCATATTTAGTTTTTATTTCAAATTATGTACTACTTAAATTTGTTTTACATACTTGAAAATGATAAAGTAGAAATTGGTCTGAGACTATTACAGAGAAAACAATTCAGGGTTTTTTTTCCCCCATGATTGATGGTTGTAAAATTGAAAGCATTTGAGAAACTTACTGTTTTCAGAGAGTCGTTAACTATATTAATTAATAACAACGTCATTTAAACAACATGCAATATGGACAGGCTCAAGAAAGAAATAGCACTGGGAAACAGTTTGCAAAAGTTTCTGTTCATTAGCTCTCCTGAACACTTCCAATTCTTGCTGTTGGTATATGATTCTTCTTGATTCCATTATCAAAATTTGATCAGTATAATGTACAGAAGACTTAATTTGTTTTAATATTATTCTTATTATTATTTATTCAATATGCAGCACAATTTACACACATGGTTACAGAAGGTAGATTTAACAAATTATGAGATTACGTATTTAAAATAACAAAAATACTTGCAAAAAGCTTTATGGGATGGATACAATTTCCACTGATACATTATTTATTTACTTATTTTTAATAAAATAATTATTTTTCAGAGTGAACTGTTTTATATATATTATTTATTTACAATATATTTATTACCTCACGATGACCTAACATGCATTTATTGCTTAATGGCAATTCTTTAAATATGGACCTTATTTGAAATTTATCTACAGCCACTTCATACAGAAAAAGTTTTTAAAAGATTTTAAAACTATCAACCTTTTGTGGTAATTTCTGTTGTTGTCTCAGTTGTTGTGCTTTCTGGAGTTGTGGTACCCGTTGTGGTGCTTTCTGTTGTTGTGGTCTCTGTTGTGGTCTCAGTTGTTGTGCTTGCTGGTGTTGTGGTAGCTGTGGTGGTGCTTTCTATCGTTGTAGTGTCTGTAGTAGTCTCGGGTGTTGTTGTACCTGTAGTGGTGCTTTCTGTTGTTGTGGTACCTGTGGTGGTGCTTTCTGTTGTTGTAGTGTCTTTTGTGGTCTCGGCAGTTGTGGAACTTGTAGTGGTGCTTTGTGTTGTTGTAGTGTCTGTTGTGGTCTCGGCTGTTGTGATACCCGTAGTGGTGCTTTCTGTTGTTGTAATGTCTGTTGTCGTGCTTTCTGTTGTAGTGCTTTCAGGTGTTGAGGTACCTGTGGTTGTGCTTTCTAATGTTGTAGTGTCTGTCGTGGTCTCGGCTGTTGTGATACTTTCTGTTATTGTGAGACCTGTGGTTGTTCTTTCAGTTGTTGTAGTGTCTGTTGTGGTCTCGGTTGTTGGGCTTTCTGGAGTTGTGGTACCTGTGGTGGTAATTTCTGTTGTTGTAGTGTCTGTTGTGGTCTCGGATGTGGTGCTTTCTGTTGTTGTGATACCAGTAGTAGTGCTTTCTGGTGTTGTGGTTTCTGTTGTGGCCTCGGTTGTGCTGCTTTCTGTTGTTTTGGTACCTGTGGTGGTGCTTTCTATTGTTGTAGTTTCTGTTGTATTCTCGACAGTTGTGGCACCAGTAGTGGTGCTTTCTGGTGTTGTAGTGTCTGTAGTGGACTCGGTCGTGGTGCTTTCTGTTGTTGTAGTATCTATTGTCGTCTCAACTGTTGTGGTACCTGTAGTGGAACTTTCTGGTGTTGTAGTGTCTGTTGTGGTCTCGGTTGTTGTGCTTTCTGTTGTTGAAGTATCTATTGTGGTCTCAGCTGTTGTGGTACCTGTAGAGGTACTTTCTGGTGTTGTTGTGTCTGTTGTGGTCTCTGTTGTTGTGCTTTCTGTTGTTGTAGTACCTGTAGTGGTGCTTTCTGTTGTCGTAGTGTCTGTTGTGGTTTCGGCTGTTGTAGAACCTGTAGTGGTGCTTTCTATCTTTGTAGTGTCTGTTGTAGTCTCGGGTGTTGTGGTACCTGTAGTGGTACTTTCTGGTGTTGTTGTGTCTGTTGTGGTCTCTGTTGTTGTGCTTTCTGTTGTTGTAGTACCTGTAGTGGTGCTGTCTGGTGTTGTTGTGTCGGTTGTGGTCTCTGTTGTTGTGCTTTCTGTTGTTGTGATACCAGTAGTAGTGCTTCCTGGTGTTGTGGTGTCTGTTGTGGCCTCAGTTGTGCTGCTTTCTGTTGTTGTGGTACCTGTGGTGGTGCTTTCTATTGTTGTAGTTTCTGTTGTAGTCTCGACAGTTGTGGCACCAGTAGTGGTGCTTTCTGGTGTTGTAGTGTCTGTAGTGGCCTCGGTCGTGGTGCTTTCTGTTGTTGTAGTATCTATTGTTGTCTCAACTGTTGTGGTACCTGTAGTGGTACTATCTGGTGTTGTTGTGTCTGTTGTGGTCTCTGTTGTTGTGCTTTCTGTTGTTGTTGTAGTACCTGTAGTGGTGCTATCTGGTGTTGTAGTGTCTGCTGTGGTCTCGGTTGTGGTGTTTTCTGTTGTTGTGGTACCTGTGGTGCTGCTTTCTGTTGTCGTAGTGTCTGTTGTGGTTTCGGCTGTTGTTGAACCTGTAGTGGTGCTTTCAATCGTTGTAGTGTCTGTTGTAGTCTCGGGTGTTGTGGTACCTGTAGTGGTACTTTCTGGTGTTGTTGTGTCTGTTTGTGGTCTCTGTTGTTGTGCTTTCTGTTGTTGTAGTACCTGTAGTGGTGCTTTCTGGTGTTGTAGTGTCTGTTGTGGTCTCGGTTGTGGTGCTTTCTGTTGTTGTGATACCAGTAGTAGTGCTTCCTGGTGTTGTGGTGTCTGTTGTGGTCTCAGTTGTGCTGCTTTCTGTTGTTGTTTTACCTGTGGTGGTGCTTTCTGTTGTAGTAGTTTCTGTTGTAGTCTCGACAGTAGTGGCCCCAGTAGTGGTGCTTCCTGGTGTTCTAGTGTCTGTAGTGGCCTCGGTCGTGGTGCTTTCTGTTGTTGTAGTATCTATTGTTGTGTCAACTGTTTGTGGTTCCTGTAGTGGGTACTTTCTGGTGTTGTTGTGTCTGTTTGTGGTCTCTGTTGTTGTGCTTTCTGTTGTTGTAGTACCCTGTAGTGGTGCTTTCTGGTGTTGTAGTGTCTGCTGTGGTCTCGGTTGTGGTGCTTTCTGTTGTTGTGGTACCTGTTGTGGTGCTTTCTGTTGTCGTAGTGTCTGTTGTGGTTTCGGCTGTTGTTGAACCTGTAGAACAATAAATAATAATAATAAATAAAAACAACAACAACAAAAAAACCTACAAACAAATTTCAAAACTTTCATCATTGACTCTGCAACCTCACACAACAATGAATACTGGTATCAGTACAAATAATAATAATAGTAATAATAATAATAATAATAATAATAATAATAATAATAATAATAATAATAAAGACTAGTGTAATTTTATTAAAACTATTAATGTGGTCTCTCCTTCTTGATTTAGTCAGTGTTTTGACAGCCACATTTGTATCAATTATAGCTAAGCAGTATACATAGCACTACAGTAATCTTGATGAGTAAAAATAATATGTTTTTGTCACTTGATTAATGTGAGATTTAAAACTCAAGTCATAGTCCACAATCACACATAGGTTCTTTCCTTGTATCATAGTTTGTAGATTAATGGAGTATAATCCATCCTTCCTCTTTCATGCTCAGTGCCCTCAATAAGAGTTTCACTTTTATCTTCATGCAACAGTGTCTCTGAGATCCTCTGAAATGTATAATTGTATATCATTGACATTAAATTGTTAATTCATTCCATGTTTCTGAGTTATACTTACAAGAAATATAATTTACAATGAAAGCAAAAGTAACCCAAAAAAATTAATCTTTAGGAACACCATATATTATTTAACAGAACTATGATCCATAGTCACCTATATAAATAAAATATTACCCTTCTGAAATACATCTTGAACCAATTTAGAATATTAACAGAGAGACCAATTTCCAGAAAATTAAGCAAAATTAAGTTAAGCAAAATAAAATGATCATGAGACAAATGCTTCACTTAGGTCAAAGAGGATTAAGACTGATGCATTTTTCATATTTAGTTTTTATTTCAAATCATGTACTTCTTAAATTTGTTTTACATACTTGAAAATGAATAAAGTAGAAATAGGTCTGAGACTATTACAGAGAAAACAATTCAGGGTTTTTTTTCCCCCATGATGGATGGTTGTAAAATTGAAAGCATTTGAGAAACTTACTGTTTTCAGAGAGTCGTTAACTATATTAATTAATAACAACGTCATTTAAACAACATGCAATATGGACAGGCTCAAGAAAGAAATAGCACTGGGAAACAGTTTGCAAAAGTTTCTGTTCATTAGCTCTCCTGAACACTTCCAATTTTTGCTGTTGGTATATGATTCTTCTTGATTCCATTATCAAAATTTGATCAGTATAATGTACAGAAGACTTAATTTGTTTTAATATTATTCTTATTATTATTTATTCAATATGCAGCACAATTTACACACATGGTTACAGAAGGTAGATTTAACAAATTATGAGATTACGTATTTAAAATAACAAAAATACTTGCAAAAAGCTTTATGGGATGGATACAATTTCCACTGATACATTATTTATTTACTTATTTTTAATAAAATAATTATTTTTCAGAGTGCACTGTTTTATATATATTATTTATTTACAATATATTTATTACCTCACGATGACCTAACATGCATTATTGCTTAATGGCAATTCTTTAAATATGGACCTTATTTGAAATTTATCTACAGCCACTTCATACAGAAAAAGTTTTTAAAAGATTTTAAAACTATCAACCTTTTGTGGTAATTTCTGTTGTTGTCTCAGTTGTTGTGCTTTCTGGAGTTGTGGTACCCGTTGTGGTGCTTTCTGTTGTTGTGGTCTCTGTTGTGGTCTCAGTTGTTGTGCTTGCTGGTGTTGTGGTAGCTGTGGTGGTGCTTTCTATCGTTGTAGTGTCTGTAGTAGTTTCGGGTGTTGTTGTACCTGTAGTGGTGCTTTCTGTTGTTGTGGTACCTGTGGTGGTGCTTTCTGTTGTTGTAGTGTCTTTTGTGGTCTCGGCAGTTGTGGAACTTGTAGTGGTGCTTTGTGTTGTTGTAGTGTCTGTTGTGGTCTCGGCTGTTGTGATACCCGTAGTGGTGCTTTCTGTTGTTGTAATGTCTGTTGTCGTGCTTTCTGTTGTAGTGCTTTCAGGTGTTGAGGTACCTGTGGTTGTGCTTTCTAATGTTGTAGTGTCTGTTGTGGTCTCGGCTGTTGTGATACTTTCTGTTATTGTGAGACCTGTGGTTGTGCTTTCAGTTGTTGTAGTGTCTGTTGTGGTCTCGGTTGTTGGGCTTTCTGGAGTTGTGGTACCTGTGGTGGTAATTTCTGTTGTTGTAGTGTCTGTTGTGGTCTCGGATGTGGTGCTGTCTGTTGTTGTGATACCAGTAGTAGTGCTTTCTGGTGTTGTGGTTTCTGTTGTGGCCTCGGTTGTGCTGCTTTCTGTTGTTTTGGTACCTGTGGTGGTGCTTTCTATTGTTGTAGTTTCTGTTGTAGTCTCGACAGTTGTGGCACCAGTAGTGGTGCTTTCTGGTGTTGTAGTGTCTGTAGTGGACTCGGTCGTGGTGCTTTCTGTTGTTGTAGTATCTATTGTCGTCTCAACTGTTGTGGTACCTGTAGTGGAACTTTCTGGTGTTGTAGTGTCTGTTGTGGTCTCGGTTGTTGTGCTTTCTGTTGTTGAAGTATCTATTGTGGTCTCAGCTGTTGTGGTACCTGTAGAGGTACTTTCTGGTGTTGTTGTGTCTGTTGTGGTCTCTGTTGTTGTGCTTTCTGTTGTTGTAGTACCTGTAGTGGTGCTTTCTGTTGTCGTAGTGTCTGTTGTGGTTTCGGCTGTTGTAGAACCTGTAGTGGTGCTTTCTATCGTTGTAGTGTCTGTTGTAGTCTCGGGTGTTGTGGTACCTGTAGTGGTACTTTCTGGTGTTGTTGTGTCTGTTGTGGTCTCTGTTGTTGTGCTTTCTGTTGTTGTAGTACCTGTAGTGGTGCTGTCTGGTGTTGTTGTGTCGGTTGTGGTCTCTGTTGTTGTGCTTTCTGTTGTTGTGATACCAGTAGTAGTGCTTCCTGGTGTTGTGGTGTCTGTTGTGGCCTCAGTTGTGCTGCTTTCTGTTGTTGTGGTACCTGTGGTGGTGCTTTCTATTGTTGTAGTTTCTGTTGTAGTCTCGACAGTTGTGGCCCCAGTAGTGGTGCTTTCTGGTGTTGTAGTGTCTGTAGTGGCCTCGGTCGTGGTGCTTTCTGTTGTTGTAGTATCTATTGTTGTCTCAACTGTTGTGGTACCTGTAGTGGTACTATCTGGTGTTGTTGTGTCTGTTGTGGTCTCTGTTGTTGTGCTTTCTGTTGTTGTTGTAGTACCTGTAGTGGTGCTATCTGGTGTTGTAGTGTCTGCTGTGGTCTCGGTTGTGGTGCTTTCTGTTGTTGTGGTACCTGTGGTGGTGCTTTCTGTTGTCGTAGTGTCTGTTGTGGTTTCGGCTGTTGTTGAACCTGTAGTGGTGCTTTCAATCGTTGTAGGGTCTGTTGTAGTCTCGGGTGTTGTGGTACCTGTAGTGGTACTTTCTGGTGTTGTTGTGTCTGTTGTGGTCTCTGTTGTTGTGCTTTCTGTTGTTGTAGTACCTGTAGTGGTGCTTTCTGGTGTTGTAGTGTCTGTTGTGGTTTCGGTTGTGGTGCTTTCTGTTGTTGTGATACCAGTAGTAGTGCTTTCTGGTGTTGTGGTGTCTGTTGTGGTCTCAGTTGTGCTGCTTTCTGTTGTTGTTTTACCTGTGGTGGTGCTTTCTGTTGTAGTAGTTTCTGTTGTAGTCTCGACAGTAGTGGCCCCAGTAGTGGTGCTTCCTGGTGTTCTAGTGTCTGTAGTGGCCTCGGTCGTGGTGCTTTCTGTTGTTGTAGTATCTATTGTTGTGTCAACTGTTGTGGTTCCTGTAGTGGTACTTTCTGGTGTTGTTGTGTCTGTTGTGGTCTCTGTTGTTGTGCTTTCTGTTGTTGTAGTACCTGTAGTGGTGCTTTTTGGTGTTGTAGTGTCTGCTGTGGTCTCGGTTGTGGTGCTTTCTGTTGTTGTGGTACCTGTTGTGGTGCTTTCTGTTGTCGTAGTGTCTGTTGTGGTTTCGGCTGTTGTTGAACCTGTAGAACAATAAATAATAATAATAAATAAAAACAACAACAACAAAAAACCTACAAACACATTTCAAAACTTTCAACATTGACTCTGCAACCTCACACAACAATGAATACTGGTATCAGTACAAATAATAATAATAGTAATAATAATAATAATAATAATAATAATAATAATAATAATAATAATAAAGACTAGTGTAATTTTATTAAAACTATTAATGTGGTCTCTCCTTCTTGATTTAGTCAGTGTTTTGACAGCCACATTTTGTATCAATTGTAGCTAAGCAGTATACATAGCACTACAGTAATCTTGATGAGTAAAAATAATATGTTTTTGTCACTTGATTAATGTGAGATTTAAAACTCAAGTCATAGTCCACAATCACACATAGGTTCTTTCCTTGTATCATAGTTTGTAGATTAATGGAGTATAATCCATCCTTCCTCTTTCATGCTCAGTGCCCTCAATAAGAGTTTCACTTTTATCTTCATGCAACAGTGTCTCTGAAATCCTCTGAAATGTATAATTGTATATCATTGACATTAAATTGTTAATTCATTCCATGTTTCTGAGTTATACTTACAAGAAATATAATTTACAATGAAAGCAAAAGTAACCCAAAAAAATTAATCTTTAGGAACACCATATATTATTTAACAGAACTATGATTCATAGTCACCTATATAAATAAAATATTACCCTTCTGAAATACGTCTTGAACCAATTTAGAATATTAACAGAGAGACCAATTTCCAGAAAATTAAGCAAAATTAAGTTAAGCAAAATAAAATGATCATGAGACAAATGCTTCACTTAGGTCAAAGAGGATTAAGACTGATGCATTTTTCATATTTAGTTTTTATTTCAAATTATGTACTACTTAAATTTGTTTTACATACTTGAAAATGATAAAGTAGAAATTGGTCTGAGACTATTACAGAGAAAACAATTCAGGGTTTTTTTTCCCCCATGATTGATGGTTGTAAAATTGAAAGCATTTGAGAAACTTACTGTTTTCAGAGAGTCGTTAACTATATTAATTAATAACAACGTCATTTAAACAACATGCGATATGGACAGGCTCAAGAAAGAAATAGCACTGGGAAACAGTTTGCAAAAGTTTCTGTTCATTAGCTCTCCTGAACACTTCCAATTTTTGCTGTTGGTATATGATTCTTCTTGATTCCATTATCAAAATTTGATCAGTATAATGTACAGAAGACTTAATTTGTTTTAATATTATTCTTATTATTATTTATTCAATATGCAGCACAATTTACACACATGGTTACAGAAGGTAGATTTAACAAATTATGAGATTACGTATTTAAAATAACAAAAATACTTGCAAAAAGCTTTATGGGATGGATACAATTTCCACTGATACATTATTTATTTACTTATTTTTAATAAAATAATTATTTTTCAGAGTGCACTGTTTTATATATATTATTTATTTACAATATATTTATTACCTCACGATGACCTAACATGCATTTATTGCTTAATGGCAATTCTTTAAATATGGACCTTATTTGAAATTTATCTACAGCCACTTCATACAGAAAAAGTTTTTAAAAGATTTTAAAACTATCAACCTTTTGTGGTAATTTCTGTTGTTGTCTCAGTTGTTGTGCTTTCTGGAGTTGTGGTACCCGTTGTGGTGCTTTCTGTTGTTGTGGTCTCTGTTGTGGTCTCAGTTGTTGTGCTTGCTGGTGTTGTGGTAGCTGTGGTGGTGCTTTCTATCGTTGTAGTGTCTGTAGTAGTCTCGGGTGTTGTTGTACCTGTAGTGGTGCTTTCTGTTGTTGTGGTACCTGTGGTGGTGCTTTCTGTTGTTGTAGTGTCTTTTGTGGTCTCGGCAGTTGTGGAACTTGTAGTGGTGCTTTGTGTTGTTGTAGTGTCTGTTGAGGTCTCGGCTGTTGTGATACCCGTAGTGGTGCTTTCTGTTGTTGTAATGTCTGTTGTCGTGCTTTCTGTTGTAGTGCTTTCAGGTGTTGAGGTACCTGTGGTTGTGCTTTCTAATGTTGTAGTGTCTGTTGTGGTCTCGGCTGTTGTGATACTTTCTGTTATTGTGAGACCTGTGGTTGTGCTTTCAGTTGTTGTAGTGTCTGTTGTGGTCTCGGTTGTTGGGCTTTCTGGAGTTGTGGAACCTGTGGTGGTAATTTCTGTTGTTGTAGTGTCTGTTGTGGTCTCGGTTGTGGTGCTTTCTGTTGTTGTGATACCAGTAGTAGTGCTTTCTGGTGTTGTGGTTTCTGTTGTGGCCTCGGTTGTGCTGCTTTCTGTTGTTTTGGTACCTGTGGTGGTGCTTTCTATTGTTGTAGTTTCTGTTGTAGTCTCGACAGTTGTGGCACCAGTAGTGGTGCTTTCTGGTGTTGTAGTGTCTGTAGTGGACTCGGTCGTGGTGCTTTCTGTTGTTGTAGTATCTATTGTCGTCTCAACTGTTGTGGTACCTGTAGTGGAACTTTCTGGTGTTGTAGTGTCTGTTGTGGTCTCGGTTGTTGTGCTTTCTGTTGTTGAAGTATCTATTGTGGTCTCAGCTGTTGTGGTACCTGTAGAGGTACTTTCTGGTGTTGTTGTGTCTGTTGTGGTCTCTGTTGTTGTGCTTTCTGTTGTTGTAGTACCTGTAGTGGTGCTTTCTGTTGTCGTAGTGTCTGTTGTGGTTTCGGCTGTTGTAGAACCTGTAGTGGTGCTTTCTATCGTTGTAGTGTCTGTTGTAGTCTCGGGTGTTGTGGTACCTGTAGTGGTACTTTCTGGTGTTGTTGTGTCTGTTGTGGTCTCTGTTGTTGTGCTTTCTGTTGTTGTAGTACCTGTAGTGGTGCTGTCTGGTGTTGTTGTGTCGGTTGTGGTCTCTGTTGTTGTGCTTTCTGTTGTTATGATACCAGTAGTAGTGCTTCCTGGTGTTGTGGTGTCTGTTGTGGCCTCAGTTGTGCTGCTTTCTGTTGTTGTGGTACCTGTGGTGGTGCTTTCTATTGTTGTAGTTTCTGTTGTAGTCTCGACAGTTGTGGCACCAGTAGTGGTGCTTTCTGGTGTTGTAGTGTCTGTAGTGGCCTCGGTCGTGGTGCTTTCTGTTGTTGTAGTATCTATTGTTGTCTCAACTGTTGTGGTACCTGTAGTGGTACTATCTGGTGTTGTTGTGTCTGTTGTGGTCTCTGTTGTTGTGCTTTCTGTTGTTGTTGTTGTAGTACCTGTAGTGGTGCTATCTGGTGTTGTAGTGTCTGCTGTGGTCTCGGTTGTGGTGCTTTCTGTTGTTGTGGTACCTGTGGTGGTGCTTTCTGTTGTCGTAGTGTCTGTTGTGGTTTCGGCTGTTGTTGAACCTGTAGTGGTGCTTTCAATCGTTGTAGTGTCTGTTGTAGTCTCGGGTGTTGTGGTACCTGTAGTGGTACTTTCTGGTGTTGTTGTGTCTGTTGTGGTCTCTGTTGTTGTGCTTTCTGTTGTTGTAGTACCTGTAGTGGTGCTTTCTGGTGTTGTAGTGTCTGTTGTGGTCTCGGTTGTGGTGCTTTCTGTTGTTGTGATACCAGTAGTAGTGCTTTCTGGTGTTGTGGTGTCTGTTGTGGTCTCAGTTGTGCTGCTTTCTGTTGTTGTTTTACCTGTGGTGGTGCTTTCTGTCGTAGTAGTTTCTGTTGTAGTCTCGACAGTAGTGGCCCCAGTAGTGGTGCTTCCTGGTGTTCTAGTGTCTGTAGTGGCCTCGGTCGTGGTGCTTTCTGTTGTTGTAGTATCTATTGTTGTGTCAACTGTTGTGGTTCCTGTAGTGGTACTTTCTGGTGTTGTTGTGTCTGTTGTGGTCTCTGTTGTTGTGCTTTCTGTTGTTGTAGTACCTGTAGTGGTGATTTCTGGTGTTGTAGTGTCTGCTGTGGTCTCGCTTGTGGTGCTTTCTGTTGTTGTGGTACCTGTTGTGGTGCTTTCTGTTGTCGTAGTGTCTGTTGTGGTTTCGGCTGTTGTTGAACCTGTAGAACAATAAATAATAATAATAAATAAAAACAACAACAACAAAAAACCTACAAACAAATTTCAAAACTTTCAACATTGACTCTGCAACCTCACACAACAATGAATACTGGTATCAGTACAAATAATAATAATAGTAATAATAATAATAATAATAATAATAATAATAATAAAGACTAGTGTAATTTTATTAAAACTATTAATGTGGTCTCTCCTTCTTGATTTAGTCAGTGTTTTGACAGCCACATTTTGTATCAATTATAGCTAAGCAGTATACATAGCACTACAGTAATCTTGATGAGTAAAAATAATATGTTTTTGTCACTTGATTAATGTGAGATTTAAAACTCAAGTCATAGTCCACAATCACACATAGGTTCTTTCCTTGTATCATAGTTTGTAGATTAATGGAGTATAATCCATCCTTCCTCTTTCATGCTCAGTGCCCTCAATAAGAGTTTCACTTTTATCTTCATGCAACAGTGTCTCTGAAATCCTCTGAAATGTATAATTGTATATCATTGACATTAAATTGTTAATTCATTCCATGTTTCTGAGTTATACTTACAAGAAATATAATTTACAATGAAAGCAAAAGTAACCCAAAAAATTTAATCTTTAGGAACACCATATATTTTTTTCACAGAACTATGATTCATAGTCACCTATATAAATAAAATATTACCCTTCTGAAATACGTCTTGAACCAATTTAGAATATTAACAGAGAGACCAATTTCCAGAAAATTAAGCAAAATTAAGTTAAGCAAAATAAAATGATCATGAGACAAATGCTTCACTTAGGTCAAAGAGGATTAAGACTGATGCATTTTTCATATTTAGTTTTTATTTCAAATTATGTACTACTTAAATTTGTTTTACATACTTGAAAATGATAAAGTAGAAATTGGTCTGAGACTATTACAGAGAAAACAATTCAGGGTTTTTTTTCCCCCATGATTGATGGTTGTAAAATTGAAAGCATTTGAGAAACTTACTGTTTTCAGAGAGTCGTTAACTATATTAATTAATAACAACGTCATTTAAACAACATGCAATATGGACAGGCTCAAGAAAGAAATAGCACTGGGAAACAGTTTGCAAAAGTTTCTGTTCATTAGCTCTCCTGAACACTTCCAATTTTTGCTGTTGGTATATGATTCTTCTTGATTCCATTATCAAAATTTGATCAGTATAATGTACAGAAGACTTAATTTGTTTTAATATTATTCTTATTATTATTTATTCAATATGCAGCACAATTTACACACATGGTTACAGAAGGTAGATTTAACAAATTATGAGATTACGTATTTAAAATAACAAAAATACTTGCAAAAAGCTTTATGGGATGGATACAATTTCCACTGATACATTATTTATTTACTTATTTTTAATAAAATAATTATTTTTCAGAGTGCACTGTTTTATATATATATTATTTATTTACAATATATTTATTACCTCACGATGACCTAACATGCAATTATTGCTTAATGGCAATTCTTTAAATATGGACCTTATTTGAAATTTATCTACAGCCACTTCATACAGAAAAAGTTTTTAAAAGATTTTAAAACTATCAACCTTTTGTGGTAATTTCTGTTGTTGTCTCAGTTGTTGTGCTTTCTGGAGTTGTGGTACTCGTTGTGGTGCTTTCTGTTGTTGTGGTCTCTGTTGTGGTCTCAGTTGTTGTGCTTGCTGGTGTTGTGGTAGCTGTGGTGGTGCTTTCTATCGTTGTAGTGTCTGTAGTAGTCTCGGGTGTTGTTGTACCTGTAGTGGTACTTTCTGGTGTTGTTGTGTCTGTTGTGGTCTCTGTTGTTGTGCTTTCTGTTGTTGTGATACCAGTAGTAGTGCTTTCTGGTGTTGTGGTGTCTGTTGTGGTCTCAGTTGTGCTGCTTTCTGTTGTTGTTTTACCTGTGGTGGTGCTTTCTGTTGTTGTAGTTTCTGTTGTAGTCTCGACAGTTGTGGCCCCAGTAGTGGTGCTTTCTGGTGTTGTAGTGTCTGTAGTGGCCTCGGTCGTGGTGCTTTCTGTTGTTGTAGTATCTATTGTTGTGTCAACTGTTGTGGTACCTGTTTTGGTAATTTCTGGTGTTGTTGTGTCTGTTGTGGTCTCTGTTGTTGTGCTTTCTGTTGTTGTAGTACCTGTAGTGGTGCTTACTGGTGTTGTAGTGTCTGCTGTGGTCTCGATTGTGGTGCTTTCTGTTGTTGTGGTACCTGTTGTGGTGCTTTCTGTTGTCGTAGTGTCTGTTGTGGCCTCAGTTGTGCTGCTTTCTGTTGTTGTGGTACCTGTGGTGGTGCTTTCTATTGTTGTAGTTTCTGTTGTAGTCTCGACAGTTGTGGCACCAGTAGTGGTGCTTTCTGGTGTTGTAGTGTCTGTAGTGGCCTCGGTCGTGGTGCTTTCTGTTGTTGTAGTATCTATTGTTGTCTCAACTGTTGTGGTACCTGTAGTGGTACTTTCTGGTGTTGTTGTGTCTGTTGTGGTCTCTGTTGTTGTGATTTCTGTTGTTGTTGTAGTACCTGTAGTGGTGCTATCTGGTGTTGTAGTGTCTGCTGTGGTCTCGGTTGTGGTGCTTTCTGTTGTTGTGGTACCTGTGGTGGTGCTTTCTGTTGTCGTAGTGTCTGTTGTGGTTTCGGCTGTTGTTGAGCCTGTAGTGGGTCTTTCAATCGTTGTAGTGTCTGTTGTAGTCTCGGGTGTTGTGGTACCTGTAGTGGTACTTTCTGGTGTTGTTGTGTCTGTTGTGGTCTCTGTTGTTGTGCTTTCTGTTGTTGTAGTACCTGTAGTGGTGCTTTCTGGTGTTGTAGTGTCTGTTGTGGTCTCGGTTGTGGTGCTTTCTGTTGTTGTGATACCAGTAGTAGTGCTTTCTGGTGTTGTGGTGTCTGTTGAGGTCTCAGTTGTGCTGCTTTCTGGTGTTGTTGTGTCTGTTGTGGTCTCTGTTGTTGTGCTTTCTGTTGTTGTAGTACCTGTAGTGGTGCTTTCTGGTGTTGTAGTGTCTGCTGTGGTCTCGGTTGTGGTGCTTTCTGTTGTTGTGGTACCTGTGGTGGTGCTTTCTATTGTTGTAGTTTCTGTTGTAGTCTCGACAGTTGTGGCACCAGTAGTGGTGCTTTCTGGTGTTTTAGTGTCTGTAGTGGCCTCGGTCGTGGTGCTTTCTGTTGTTGTAGTATCTATTGTTGTCTCAACTGTTGTGATACCTGTAGTGGTACTTTCTGGTGTTGTTGTGTCTGTTGTGGTCTCTGTTGTTGTGCTTTCTGTTGTTGTTGTAGTACCTGTAGTGGTGCTATCTGGTGTTGTAGTGTCTGCTGTGGTCTCGGTTGTGGTGCTTTCTGTTGTTGTGGTACCTGTGGTGGTGCTTTCTGTTGTCATAGTGTCTGTTGTGGTTTCGGCTGTTGTTGAACCTGTAGTGGTGCTTTCAATCGTTGTAGTGTCTGTTGTAGTCTCGGGTGTTGTGGTACCTGTAGTGGTACTTTCTGGTGTTGTTGTGTCTGTTGTGGTCTCTGTTGTTGTGCTTTCTGTTGTTGTAGTACCTGTAGTGGTGCTTTCAGGTGTTTTAGTGTCTGTTGTGGTCTCGGTTGTGGTGCTTTCTGTTGTTGTGATACCAGTAGTAGTGCTTTCTGGTGTTGTGGTGTCTGTTGTGGTCTCAGTTGTGCTGCTTTCTGTTGTTGTTTTACCTATGGTGGTGCTTTCTGTTGTTGTAGTTTCTGTTGTAGTCTCGACAGTTGTGGCCCCAGTAGTGGTGCTTTCTGGTGTTGTAGTGTCTGTAGTGGCCTCGGTCGTGGTGCTTTCTGTTGTTGTAGTATCTATTGTTGCGTCAACTGTTGTGGTACCTGTAGTGGTACTTTCTGGTGTTGTTGTGTCTGTTGTGATCTCTGTTGTTGTGCTTTCTGTTGTTGTTGTAGTACCTGTAGTGGTGCTATCTGGTGTTGTAGTGTCTGCTGTGGTCTCGGTTGTGGTGCTTTCTGTTGTTGTGGTACCTGTGGTGGTGCTTTCTGTTGTCGTAGTGTCTGTTGTGGTTTCGGCTGTTGTTGAACCTGTAGTGGTGCTTTCAATCGTTGTAGTGTCTGTTGTAGTCTCGGGTGTTGTTGTACCTGTAGTGGTACTTTCTGGTGTTGTTGTGTCTGTTGTGGTCTCTGTTGTTGTGCTTTCTGTTGTTGTAGTACCTGTAGTGGTGCTTTCTGGTGTTGTAGTGACTGTTGTGGTCTCGGTTGTGGTGCTTTCTGTTGTTGTGATACCAGTAGTAGTGCTTTCTGGTGTTGTGGTGTCTGTTGTGGTCTCAGTTGTGCTGCTTTCTGTTGTTGTTTTACCTATGGTGGTGCTTTCTGTTGTTGTAGTTTCTGTTGTAGTCTCGACAGTTGTGGCCCCAGTAGTGGTGCTTTCTGGTGTTGTAGTGTCTGTAGTGGCCTCGGTCGTGGTGCTTTCTGTTGTTGTAGTATCTATTGTTGCGTCAACTGTTGTGGTACCTGTAGTGGTACTTTCTGGTGTTTTTGTGTCTGTTGTGATCTCTGTTGTTGTGCTTTCTGTTGTTGTAGTACCTGTAGTGGTGCTTTCTGGTGTTGTAGTGTCTGCTGTGGTCTCGGTTGTGGTGCTTTCCGTTGTTGTGGTACCTGTTGTGGTGCTTTCTGTTGTCGTAGTGTCTGTTGTGGTTTCGGCTGTTGTTGAACCTGTAGAACAATAAATAATAATAATAAATAAAAACAACAACAACAAAAAAACCTTCAAACAAATTTCAAAACTTTCAACATTGACTCTGCAACCTCGCACAACAATGAATACTGGTATCAGTACAAATAATAATAATAATAATAATAATAATAATAATAATAATAATAATAAAGACTAGTGTAATTTTATTAAAACTATTAATGTGGTCTCTCCTTCTTGATTTAGTCAGTGTTTTGACAGCCACATTTTGTATCAATTGTAGCTAAGCTATGAGACTGTACACATAGCACTACAGTAATCTTGATGAGTAAAAATAATATGTTTTTGTCACTTGATTAATGTGAGATTTAGCAAAATAAAATGATCATGAGACAAATGCTTCACTTAGGTCAAAGAGGATTAAGACTGATGCATTTTTCATATTTAGTTTTTATTTCAAATTATGTACTACTTAAATTTGTTTTACATACTTGAAAATGATAAAGTAGAAATTGGTCTGAGACTATTACAGAGAAAACAATTCAGGGTTTTTTTCCCCCCATGATTGATGGTTGTAAAATTGAAAGCATTTGAGAAACTTACTGTTTTCAGAGAGTCATTAACTATATTAATTAATAACAACGTCATTTAAACAACATGCGATATGGACAGGCTCAAGAAAGAAATAGCACTGGGAAACAGTTTGCAAAAGTTTCTGTTCATTAGCTCTCCTGAACACTTCCAATTTTTGCTGTGGGTATATGGTTCTTCTTGATTCCATTATCAAAATTTGATCAGTATAATGTACAGAAGACTTAATTTGTTTTAATATTATTCTTATTATTATTTATTCAATATGCAGCAAAATTTTCACACATGGTTACAGAAGGTAGATTTAACAAATTATGAGATTACGTATTTAAAATAACAAAAATACTTGCAAAAAGCTTTATGGGATGGATACAATTTCCACTGATACATTATTTATTTACTTATTTTAATAAAAAATTATTTTTCAGAGTGCACTGTTTTATATATATATTATTTATTTACAATATATTTATTACCTCACGATGACCTAACATGCATTTATTGCTTAAAGGCAATTCTTTAAATATGGACCTTATTTGAAATTTATCTACAGCCACTTCATACAGAAAAAGTTTTTAAAAGATTTTAAAACTATCAACCTTTTGTGGTAATTTCTGTTGTTGTCTCAGTTGTTGTGCTTTCTGGAGTTGTGGTACCCGTTGTGGTGCTTTCTGTTGTTGTAGTATCTATTGTCGTCTCAACTGTTGTGGTACCTGTAGTGGTACTTTCTGGTGTTGTAGTGTCTGTTGTGGTCTCGGTTGTTGTGCTTTCTGTTGTTGAAGTGTCTATTGTGGTCTCAGCTGTTGTGGTAACTGTAGAGGTACTTTCTGGTGTTGTTGTGTCTGTTGTGGTCTCTGTTGTTGTGCTTTCTGTTGTTGTAGTGCCTGTAGTGGTGCTTTCTGTTGTCGTAGTGTCTGTTGTGGTTTCGGCTGTTGTAGAACCTGTAGTGGTGCTTTCTATCGTTGTAGTGTCTGTTGTAGTCTCGGGTGTTGTGGTACCTGTAGTGGTACTTTCTGGTGTTGTTGTGTCTGTTGTGGTCTCTGTTGTTGTGCTTTCTGTTGTTGTAGTACCTGTAGTGGTGCTTTCTGGTGTTGTAGTGTCTGTTGTGGTCTTGGTTGTGGTGCTTTCTGTTGTTGTGATACCATTAGTAGTGCTTTCTGGTGTTGTGGTACCTGTGGTTGTGCTTTCTGTTGTCGTAGTGTCTGTTGTGGTTTCGGAAGTTGTTGAACCTGTAGTGATGCTTTCAATCGTTGTAGTGTCTGTTGTAGTCTCCACTGTTGTGGTACCTGTAGTGGTACTTTCTGGTGTTGTTGTGTCAGTTGTGGTCTCTGTTGTTGTGCTTTCTGTTGTTGTGATACCAGTAGTAGTGCTTTCTGGTGTTGTGGTGTCTGTTGTGGCGTCAGTTGTGCTGCTTTCTGTTGTTGTGGTACCTGTGGTGGTGCTTTCTATTGTTGTAGTTTCTGTTGTAGTCTCGACAGTTGTGGCACCAGTAGTGGTGCTTTCTGGTGTTGTAGTGTCTGTAGTGGCCTCGGTCGTGGTGCTTTCTGTTGTTGTAGTATCTATTGTTGTCTCAACTGTTGTGGTACCTGTAGTGGTACTTTCTGGTGTTGTTTTGTCTGTTGTGGTCTCTGTTGTTGTGCTTTCTGTTGTTGTAGTACCTGTAGTGGTGCTATCTGGTGTTGTAGTGTCTGCTGTGGTCTCGGTTGTGGTGCTTTCTGTTGTTGTGGTACCTGTGGTGGTGCTTTCTGGTGTTGTAGTATCTATTGTTGTGTCAACTGTTGTGGTACCTGTAGTGGTACTTTCTGGTGTTGTTGTGTCTGTTGTGGTGTCTGTTGTGGTCTCTGTTGTTGTAGTACCTGTAGTGGTGCTATCTGGTGTTGTAGTGTCTGCTGTGGTCTCGGTTGTGGTGCTTTCTGTTGTTGTGGTACCTGTGGTTGTGCTTTCTGTTGTCATAGTGTCTGTTGTGGTTTCGGCTGTTGTTGAACCTGTAGTGATGCTTTCAATCGTTGTAGTGTCTGTTGTAGTCTCGACTGTTGTGGTACCTGTAGTGGTACTTTCTGGTGTTGTTGTGTCAGTTGTGGTCTCTGTGGTTGTGCTTTCTGTTGTTGTGATACCAGTAGTAGTGCTTTCTGGTGTTGTGGTGTCTGTTGTGGCCTCAGTTGTAGTGCTTTCTGTTGTTGTGGTACCTGTGGTGGTGCTTTCTGGTGTTGTAGTGTCTGTTGTGGTCTCGGTTGTGGTGCTTTCTGTTGTTGTGATACCAGTAGTAGTGCTTTCTGGTGTTGTGGTGTCTGTTGTGGTCTCAGTTGTGCTGCTTTCTGTTGTTGTTTTACCTGTGGTGGTGCTTTCTGTTGTTGTAGTTTCTGTTGTAGTCTCGACAGTAGTGGCCCCAGTAGTGGTGCTTCCTGGTGTTGTAGTGTCTGTAGTGGCCTCGGTCGTGGTGCTTTCTGTTGTTGTAGTATCTATTGTTGTGTCAACTGTTGTGGTTCCTGTAGTGGTACTTTCTGGTGTTGTTGTGTCTGTTGTGGTCTCTGTTGTTGTGCTTTCTGTTGTTGTAGTACCTGTAGTGGTGCTTTCTGGTGTTGTAGTGTCTGCTGTGGTCTCGGTTGTGGTGCTTTCTGTTGTTGTGGTACCTGTTGTGGTGCTTTCTGTTGTCGTAGTGTCTGTTGTGGTTTCGGCTGTTGTTGAACCTGTAGAACAATAAATAATAATAATAAATAAAAACAACAACAACAAAAAAACCTACAAACAAATGTCAAAACTTTCAACATTGACTCTGCAACCTCACACAACAATGAATACTGGTATCAGTACAAATAATTATAATAGTAATAATAATAATAATAATAATAATAATAATAAAGACTAGTGTAATTTTATTAAAACTATTAATGTGGTCTCTCCTTCTTGATTTAGTCAGTGTTTTGACAGCCACATTTTGTATCAATTGTAGCTAAGCAGTATACATAGCACTACAGTAATCTTGATGAGTAAAAATAATATGTTTTTGTCACTTGATTAATGTGAGATTTAAAACTCAAGTCATAGTCCACAATCACACATAGGTTCTTTCCTTGTATCATAGTTTGTAGATTAATGGAGTATAATCCATCCTTCCTCTTTCATGCTCAGTACCCTCAATAAGAGTTTCACTTTTATCTTCATGCAACAGTGTCTCTGAAATCCTCTGAAATGTATAATTGTATATCATTGACATTAAATTGTTAATTCATTCCATGTTTCTGAGTTATACTTACAAGAAATATAATTTACAATGAAAGCAAAAGTAACCCAAAAAAATTAATCTTTAGGAACACCATATATTATTTAACAGAACT
The DNA here is from genome assembly GCF_003368295.1 of Carassius auratus. NCBI lineage: Eukaryota > Metazoa > Chordata > Actinopteri > Cypriniformes > Cyprinidae > Carassius > Carassius auratus. Next base: position 86,919 of record NW_020526836.1, read on the forward strand.
ATGATTCATAGTCACCTATATAAATAAAATATTACCCTTCTGAAATACGTCTTGAACCAATTTAGAATATTAACAGAGAGACCAATTTCCAGAAAATTAAGCAAAATTAAGTTAAGCAAAATAAAATGATCATGAGACAAATGCTTCACTTAGGTCAAAGAGGATTAAGACTGATGCATTTTTCATATTTAGTTTTTATTTCAAATTATGTACTACTTAAATTTGTTTACATACTTGAAAATGATAAAGTAGAAATTGGTCTGAGACTATTACAGAGAAAACAATTCAGGGTTTTTTTCCCCCCATGATTGATGGTTGTAAAATTGAAAGCATTTGAGAAACTTACTGTTTTCAGAGAGTCGTTAACTATATTAATTAATAACAACGTCATTTAAACAACATGCGATATGGACAGGCTCAAGAAAGAAATAGCACTGGGAAACAGTTTGCAAAAGTTTCTGTTCATTAGCTCTCCTGAACACTTCCAATTTTTGCTGTGGGTATATGGTTCTTCTTGATTCCATTATCAAAATTTGATCAGTATAATGTACAGAAGACTTAATTTGTTTTAATATTATTCTTATTATTATTTATTCAATATGCAGCAAAATTTTCACACATGGTTACAGAAGGTAGATTTAACAAATTATGAGATTACGTATTTAAAATAACAAAAATACTTGCAAAAAGCTTTATGGGATGGATACAATTTCCACTGATACATTATTTATTTACTTATTTTTAATAAAAAATTATTTTTCAGAGTGCACTGTTTTATATATATATTATTTATTTACAATATATTTATTACCTCACGATGACCTAACATGCATTTATTGCTTAAAGGCAATTCTTTAAATATGGACCTTATTTGAAATTTATCTACAGCCACTTCATACAGAAAAAGTTTTTAAAAGATTTTAAAACTATCAACCTTTTGTGGTAATTTCTGTTGTTGTCTCAGTTGTTGTGCTTTCTGGAGTTGTGGTACCCGTTGTGGTGCTTTCTGTTGTTGTAGTATCTATTGTCGTCTCAACTGTTGTGGTACCTGTAGTGGTACTTTCTGGTGTTGTAGTGTCTGTTGTGGTCTCGGTTGTTGTGCTTTCTGTTGTTGAAGTGTCTATTGTGGTCTCAGCTGTTGTGGTAACTGTAGAGGTACTTTCTGGTGTTGTTGTGTCTGTTGTGGTCTCTGTTGTTGTGCTTTCTGTTGTTGTAGTGCCTGTAGTGGTGCTTTCTGTTGTCGTAGTGTCTGTTGTGGTTTCGGCTGTTGTAGAACCTGTAGTGGTGCTTTCTATCGTTGTAGTGTCTGTTGTAGTCTCGGGTGTTGTGGTACCTGTAGTGGTACTTTCTGGTGTTGTTGTGTCTGTTGTGGTCTCTGTTGTTGTGCTTTCTGTTGTTGTAGTACCTGTAGTGGTGCTTTCTGGTGTTGTAGTGTCTGTTGTGGTCTTGGTTGTGGTGCTTTCTGTTGTTGTGATACCATTAGTAGTGCTTTCTGGTGTTGTGGTACCTGTGGTTGTGCTTTCTGTTGTCGTAGTGTCTGTTGTGGTTTCGGCTGTTGTTGAACCTGTAGTGATGCTTTCAATCGTTGTAGTGTCTGTTGTAGTCTCGACTGTTGTGGTACCTGTAGTGGTACTTTCTGGTGTTGTTGTGTCAGTTGTGGTCTCTGTTGTTGTGCTTTCTGTTGTTGTGATACCAGTAGTAGTGCTTTCTGGTGTTGTGGTGTCTGTTGTGGCCTCAGTTGTGCTGCTTTCTGTTGTTGTGGTACCTGTGGTGGTGCTTTCTATTGTTGTAGTTTCTGTTGTAGTCTCGACAGTTGTGGCACCAGTAGTGGTGCTTTCTGGTGTTGTAGTGTCTGTAGTGGCCTCGGTCGTGGTGGTTTCTGTTGTTGTAGTATCTATTGTTGTCTTAACTGTTGTGGTACCTGTAGTGGTACTTTCAGGTGTTGTTTTGTCTGTTGTGGTCTCTGTTGTTGTGCTTTCTGTTGTTGTAGTACCTGTAGTGGTGCTATCTGGTGTTGTAGTGTCTGCTGTGGTCTCGGTTGTGGTGCTTTCTGTTGTTGTGGTACCTGTGGTGGTGCTTTCTGGTGTTGTAGTATCTATTGTTTGTGTCAACTGTTGTGGTACCTGTAGTGGTACTTTCTGGTGTTGTTTGTGTCTGTTGTGGTGTCTGTTGTGGTCTCTGTTGTTGTAGTACCTGTAGTGGTGCTATCTGGTGTTGTAGTGTCTGCTGTGGTCTCGGTTGTGGTGCTTTCTGTTGTTGTGGTACCTGTGGTTGTGCTTTCTGTTGTCATAGTGTCTGTTGTGGTTTCGGCTGTTGTTGAACCTGTAGTGATGCTTTCAATCGTTGTAGTGTCTGTTGTAGTCTCGACTGTTGTGGTACCTGTAGTGGTACTTTCTGGTGTTGTTGTGTCAGTTGTGGTCTCTGTGGTTGTGCTTTCTGTTGTTGTGATACCAGTAGTAGTGCTTTCTGGTGTTGTGGTGTCTGTTGTGGCCTCAGTTGTGCTGCTTTCTGTTGTTGTGGTACCTGTGGTGGTGCTTTCTGGTGTTGTAGTGTCTGTTGTGGTCTCGGTTGTGGTGCTTTCTGTTGTTGTGATACCAGTAGTAGTGCTTTCTGGTGTTGTGGTGTCTGTTGTGGTCTCAGTTGTGCTGCTTTCTGTTGTTGTTTACCTGTGGTGGTGCTTTCTGTTGTTTGTAGTTTCTGTTGTAGTCCTCGACAGTAGTGGCCCCCAGTAGTGGTGCTTCCTGGTGTTGTAGTGTCTGTAGTGGCCTCGGTCGTGGGTGCTTTCTGTTGTTGTAGTATCTATTGTTGTGTCAACTGTTGTGGTTCCTGTAGTGGTACTTTCTGGTGTTGTTGTGTCTGTTGTGGTCTCTGTTGTTGTGCTTTCTGTTGTTGTATGTACCTGGTAGTGGTGCTTTCTGGGTGTTGTAGTGTCTGCTGTGGTCTCGGTTGTGGTGCTTTCTGTTGTTGTGGTACCTGTTGTGGTGCTTTCTGTTGTCGTAGTGTCTGTTGTGGTTTCGGCTGTTGTTGAACCTGTAGAACAATAAATAATAATAATAAATAAAAACAACAACAACAAAAAAACCTACAAACAAAATGTCAAACTTTCAACATTGACTCTGCAACCTCACACAACAATGAATACTGGTATCAGTACAAATAATTATAATAGTAATAATAATAATAATAATAATAATTAATAATAATAATAATAATAAAGAGTAGTGTAATTTTATTAAAACTATTAATGTGGTCTCTCCTTCTTGATTTAGTCAGTGTTTTGACAGCCACATTTTGTATCAATTGTAGCTAAGCAGTATACATAGCACTACAGTAATCTTGATGAGTAAAAATAATATGTTTTTGTCACTTGATTAATGTGAGATTTAAAACTCAAGTCATAGTCCACAATCACACATAGGTTCTTTCCTTGTATCATAGTTTGTAGATTAATGGAGTATAATCCATCCTTCCTCTTTCATGCTCAGTACCCTCAATAAGAGTTTCACTTTTATCTTCATGCAACAGTGTCTCTGAAATCCTCTGAAATGTATAATTGTATATCATTGACATTAAATTGTTAATTCATTCCATGTTTCTGAGTTATACTTACAAGAAATATAATTACAATGAAAGCAAAAGTAACCCAAAAAAAATTATCTTTAGGAACACCATATATTATTTAACAGAACTATGATTCATAGGTCACCTATATAAATAAAATATATACCCTTCTGAAATACGCCTTGAACCAATTTAGAATATTAACAGAGAGACCAATTTCCAGAAAATTAAGCAAAATTAAGTTAAGCAAAAATAAATATGATCATGAGACAAATGCTTCACTATAGGACAGAAGAGGATTAAACTGATGCATTTTCATATTTAGTTTTTATTTCAAATTATGGTACTACTTAAATTTGTTTTACATACTTGAAAATGATAAAGTAGAAATTGGTCTGAGACTATTACAGAGAAAACAATTCAGGGGTTTTTTCCCCCCATGATTGAATGGTTGTAAAAATTGAAAGCATTTGAGAAAACTTACTGTTTTCAGAGAGTCGTTAACTATATTAATTAATAACACGTCATTTAACAACATGCGGATATGGACAGGCTCGAAGAAAGAAATAGCACTGGGAAACAGTTTGCAAAAGTTTCTGTTTCATTAGCTCTCCTGAACACTTCCAATTTTTGCTGTGGGTATTATGGTTTCTTCTTGATGTCCATTATTCAAAATTTGATCAGTATAATGTACAGAAGGACTTAATTTGTTTTAATATTATTCTTATTATTATTTATTCAATATGGAGCAAAATTTTCACACATGGTTACAGAAGGTAGATTTAACAAATTATGAGATTACGTATTTAAAATAACAAAAATACTTGCAAAAAGCTTTATGGGATGGATACAATTTCCACTGATACATTATTTATTTTACTTATTTTTAATAAAATAATTATTTTTCAGAGTGCACTGTTTTATATATATATTATTTATTTACAATATATTTATTACCTCCACGATGACCTAACATGCATTTATGCTTAAAGGCAATTCTTTAAATATGGACCTTATTTGAAATTTATCTACAGCCACTTCATACAGAAAAAGTTTTTAAAAGATTTTAAAACTATCAACCTTTTGTGGTAATTTCTGTTGTTGTCTCAGTTGTTGTGCTTTCTGGAGTTGTGGTACCGTTGTGGTGCTTTCTGTTGTTGTTGGCTCTGTTGTGGTCTCAGTTGTTGTGCTTGCTGGTGTTGTGGTAGCTGTGGTGGGTGCTTTCTATCGTTGTAGTGTCTGTAGTAGTCTCGGGTGTTGTTGTACCTGTAGTGGTGCTTTCTGGTTGTTGTGGTAGCCTTGTGGTGGTGCTTTCTGTTGTTGTAGTGTCTTTTGTGGGCTCGGCAGTTGGGAACTTTAGTTGGTGCTTGTGTGTTGTTAGTAGTTCTGTTGTGGTCTCGGCTGTTGTGATACCCGTAGTGGTGCTTTCTGTGTTGTTAATGTTGTGTCGTGCTTTCTGTTGTAGTGCTTTCAGGGGTGTTGAGGTACCTGGTGGTTGTGCGTTTCTAATGTTGTAGGTGGTCTGTTGTTGGTCGTCGGCTGTTTGTGATACTTTCGTTATTGTGCAGACCTGTGGTTGTGCTTTTCAGTTTGTTGTAGTGTCTGTTGTTGGTTCTCGGGTTTGTTGGGGCTTTTCTGGAGTTTGTGGTACCTGTGGTGGTAATTTCTGTTGTTGTAGTGTCTGTTGTGGTCTCGGATGTGGTGCTTTCTGTTGTTGTGATACCAGTAGTAGTGCTTTCTGGTGTTGTGGTTTCTGTTGTGGCCTCGGTTGTGCTGCTTTCTGTTGTTTTGGTATCCTGTGGTGGTGCTTTCTATTGTTGTAGTTTCTGTTGTAGTCTCGACAGTTGTGGCACCAGTAGTGGTGCTTTCTGGTGTTGTAGTGTCTGTAGTGGACTCGGTCGTGGTGCTTTCTGTTGTTGTAGTATCTATTGTCGTCTCAACTGTTGTGGTACCTGTAGTGGAACTTTCTGGTGTTGTTGTGTCTGTTGTGGTCTCTGTTGTTGTGCTTTCTGTTGTTTGTAGTACCTGTAGTGGTGCTTTCTGTTGTCGTAGTGTCTTTGTGGTTTCGGCTGTTGTAGAACCTGTAGTGGTGCTTTCTATCGTTGTAGTGTCTTTTGTTGTAGTCTCGGGTGTTGTGGTACCTGTAGTGGTACTTTCTGGTGTTGTTGTGTCTGTTGTGGGTCTCTGTTGTTGTGCTTTCTGTTGTTGTAGTACCAGTAGTGGTGCTGTGTGGTGTTGTTTGTGTCGGTTGTGGTCTCTGTTGTTGTGCTTTCTGTTGTTGTGAATACTGCAGTGAGTAGTGGCTTCCTGGTGGTTGTGGTGTCTGTTGTGGCCTCGGGTCGTGGTGCTTTTCTGTTGTTGTAGTATCTATTGTTGTCTCAACTGTTGTGGTACCTGTAGTGGTACTATTCTGGTGTTGTTGTGTCTGTTGTGGTCTCTGTTGTTGTGCTTTCTGTTGTTGTTGTAGTACCTGTAGTGGTGCTATCTGGTGTTGTAGTGTCTGCTGTGGTCTCGGTTGTGGTGCTTTCTGTTGTTGTGGTACCTGTGGTGGTGCTTTCTGTTGTTCGTAGTGTCTGTTGTGGTTTCGGCTGTTGTTGAACCTGTAGTGGTGCTTTCAATCGTTGTAGTGTCTGTTGTAGTCTCGGGTGTTGTGGTACCTGTAGTGGTACTTTCTGGTGTTGTTGTGTCTGTTGTGGTCTCTGTTGTTGTGCTTTCTGTTGTTGTGATACCAGTAGTAGTGCTTTCTGGTGTGTGATGTCTGTTGTTGGTCTCAGTTGTGCTGCTTTCTGTTGTTGTTTTACCTTGGTGGTGCTTTCTGTTGTTTGTAGTTTCTGTTGTAGTCTCGACAGTTGTGGCTCCCCAGTAGTGGTGCTTTCTGGTGTTGTAGTGTCTGTAGTGGCCTCGGTCGTGGTGCTT
>NW_020526837.1:0-31982 GCF_003368295.1 Carassius auratus
AACAAATATTTTCCACAGACAAAAACAAGATGATGACAAAGTAAAAACCCTTTTGAATAACAAAACATTGATGAAAATCTCTTGACAAGAGGCTATATTATTTTTATTTTTTTTAGATAAAGATATGTTATGTGTGAGAACACCTAAGCCTAAATCTGTTTCTATATTGCATGGTCATGTTACCAGGTTGATAGATGTTTTTTCTGGGAATATATAATGAGTTTGGATAATAAACACCAACAAGAATTAACACCAACAAAGAAATACTTAAAACTGTGAAAAATATGTACACTGACTTTCCAATTAATTTAATTTAATTGATTGCATTTTTCTATAGGTCATTATATAGCTCATAAAACTGTTACTAATACATTTAAAAATGCAATTGAATTGCTCTAAATGTAAAATTAAAACTTGAGTATGTGCACTTTCTGAGAACAGTCTCAGAAAGCATGAAGAAGTATTTTAATGCTGCAGCGTGCCAGGTTATTAATTTTAAAAGTCATATTCCTCATGCGTTTTTTTTAGGGACTAGCTCTGCCTGGGCTGCCCCATAAAGCACTAGAGGGGGAGTGTGCCTCCCCTGGCCTCCTGCTATAAAATCCTGGGAGTAATTATAGCGTACTGAGGCAAATCTGGAGTAATCAGTTCAGTCCCGAGGCTGGGAACATACATGGACACACAGCATCAGCACTGGATTAAACTTCCCCACCACGACCCCCTTCACTGATTGAGGTACGACGAGTTCCTGCAAGTAGGTAAACGAAAGGGAGAGAGGAAAAGCTGTGAGAGGGAGTGGGAGGAAGAATTAACCAGAAAGGGAGGCAGCGCAGTGAGAGCGAGTGAGCAAGAGAGAGGGGACGGGGAGGGAATCAAAGGCAGGAAGCAAGCAACAGCCATGAAACAGAAATGCAGGGAGTTTGAGGGAGAGGGTGGAAAACGGAGGCCCAATGCCAACGAGAGGACTACAGGAGCGAAGTGAGGTAAGAAAGAAAGAAGGGCAAGGGTCCAGAGGAAGAAAACACACCGGGATAACATCTGCGGGAGGAAACAACACTCCACAAGGTGGGGGTCAGAGTAAAGCAACATGCAAGAGAAAGTTTAAAGACAGGACAGATGAGAAAAACATCTCCTGGTTATGACAAAGCCGGTACACTTAAAGAAGGGACACGTCCTCTCGAGAGTCCCCTTCTTGGGTCGCAGAATGTTCTCCAAGACAAAAAGAGTCGGGGAGCAATGCATTCACCCCACCACTTCAGACCAACTACAAAATGGAAATCAAAGGCCTCAAGCGGACATCCTTGCCTATTTTGGGACTGGGGACCAAGTAACGAACACCTGTGGACCAAAGCAACAGAATTCCCCCTCAATGGATGTACTGCCAAGAAACATTTAGCTAATCAGTGGGGTCATGCACGGCTAGACGTGACTGGCCAGATTTGTCAGACAGAGTTAACCAGCATGCATTGGAATCGGCCTCCAGGGAAGGACCTGCAGCATAACAGCGTCTCTGTGAAACTACAGGCTTGAGAGAATGCAGCTTTGTGGTCCACCGTCATCAGATCGAGCCACACCCCTTCTTGAGGAAGTGTGCTCAGGACGCGCCAACACAGTTCAGAGGTCATGGAAACTGTGGAGCGCCTGTTTGTGCAACGGAAGCAACAATTCAGGCTCTGTGCGAGGGGCCCTGTTTACAGAAAAACATGCATCGGACTGGATGGACTCAAGTGGTGCTCACAATTCGACCTTTAATAAAAATGCAGAACTTTGCACTTCTAACGGACAGGGGACTTTAAGTAGGTGCCTAGGACGTGTCATGCAAGAATTTAACGGACCTAGTCTGGTGCATGAAGCTATGCTGACTACCAAAGATGTCAACAAGACCAATTCGAACCACCTTAAGAGTAAAGCAAAGGTCACCCAAGGGGATCTCAGTGGACCAGGAAGAGGGTCTTACGCTTTCAGCTCTAAGCACTCGCAAAGAGCAATTCGGGACCAGATCCAAAGAGTCGTTGTGAATCTCGAGGAGGTTCTACATGGCTTGAAAGAGATACATCTGGAAATGAAGGAGGTAAAAACTTATTTAGCACTTGGGAATATTAACAGATGTTTCTCATAATGAGGGCGGCGTTTAAATGTTCTGTTGAGTTAAATCCCAAACTCTTTACTATCCATCAACTGCCGGATACTCTTAATTAGATAACAAACCGACCATTAATTTTGCTTTAAATATTAATCTTTTTATCAAGAATGAAAACTGTTTATAGAGGCCCCTGAATTTATTGCACATGGGGCAATTTCTCTTCTGCGAGGGGAGAGTGAAACTTTAATGCAGGATTGGTCTGATCCGCTGATTTATTAAATTTATTCAACATTGGGCCGGTGGTTTTAAGTCAAAAAAGACCAGCTGTTTGCTCTTAGCTTTCTACCACGGTTTCATATTCTTTTAAACTAGCCTATTGCCACTAAAAACATCATGTAGTACATTTCTATTTGCATTAAAGCAAAACAATGTTTTGACTTCCCCCTGGAATTCAGGTTGTCCAGAAGATAGACCTGTTGACGGCCGACATAGATATGGGCAACGAAGAACCAAGGAACACTTTCAAAGGAAGGATAGACACTAGAGTGGGATTATCTCAAGGCGTCTGCTCTGACAAGTCATCCCTCAAAACACCAACTCCATCTGTGGCACCCCCCAGCATATCCCATAAAAGATCAAGAGCTGCATGATGCCGGTCAAAAACAGGGATCAACTCAGGAATTGGGTCATTCCTCAAAGAGATGTATCAGGGACTGCTTCAAGGCTTAGGAGCCAGAAGCCTCCTCCTTATCCCTACCCCAGCACAACAAGAAGAGTGAATCCTAAAGCAAAAGACAAGGGTCAGAAGACGCCATCTTACCCCTTTAGACGGAAACTGCTCTCAACCATTGTTTAAGTAGACCGTGGCTTCTGGGTACAATGTGGAGCATTACACTCTCTACATGGTGTACCGTGTTACAGGTACCTTTGTGGTAAGTTTGGTCTTTACTAGACCTGATGACTCAAGTCTAGCAATTTATTGAACGGAAAGTCTCTTAGACCGCAGGTGAACCATGTAAAACATTTTCTCTTAAGGTCTACTAAAACATCTAGAGAGTGACTAGGGACCACTTCTTAGAAATATTATTCATCAGAGGCAAGCCAAAGGTAGCGGGAGATTATTTCTAGCCTTAGATGACATCTGGAGTGGGACGCAATCACAATTCCAATCTCCCGGCAACCCTCATCTGTTAAAGGATTATTCTTTTATTGCTTTACTAACTCTAGTCTAGTGTTTGTGCCTTGGCAATATGGTGTTCTCAGATACACATCCTGAGTATATTTTAACAAAATCACAATGCGACAGTACTTAGTATTCTGGAACTGGTACTGAAAATAAAATGGGTCAAAGGTACTTTTACATGTGTACTGCAATGCTCATTTCAAGCTTTTTTAAAGATGTAGGACAGCATATTGTATTTTCTGGCATTTGACATTTTCTTTGAAAGTTTAAATGGCACAGATTCTAATGTAGGTAAAATGTCACGGTTTTGGTTCAAGACATTAATTTTCAAGCCTGCTGACAAAGAGAATTATGCAACTGTGCAGATGCTCATATCTAAATTTGTGGAGCTAAGTAGACGAATCTGCATGTAGAAGGATTTTCTGCAGATTTTTTTCAAACACATTTTAGTGAAAAACAATACAAGAAGTCAAACCAAAAAAGTTCTGAAAACAGATTTATTAAAAATTACAGTACTCCGAATAAAGCTAGATTGGGAAAAAGGGACTCAAGTAACAGTTTTTCTGTCTTTTCCTTCACCACAGAAATAATCAAAGGACTCTGACATACCCCAAAGATTTAGTGGAAATTCTCTACAAGCGTGCCATTACACCATCTTAAGAAAGTAAGTATGAGCATGAATGCGCTCATGATAATCAGATTTGCAGGTATGAAGTCAAAGTCAGGCTGAAACCCTAAACCCATAAATGCTGCCAGGAATAGAAATCGATCTACTGCTCTGAACTTAATTTAAAGAAGCCTTCATATCACCTCACAAATTTGAATGAATGTACATTGTCCGGTAATAGACTTTTCATGTACCTCCCTTAGATGATCAGTCCAGTACTTAATGTAATGATGCCTCTAGAGGAAATCCCTGTAGAATTTTCTATCACAGGAATTTTTTTTTTTTTTCATTACTTCCCATCCCTTGGCTTGACTTATTTAAGTGCCAGAGTGTCCATAGCTGTTAAATATATGTCCTTGAGTGATGGGACAATCCTCTTTCAGATCGGCCAATCAGAGTTCATCATGCCGTGTCCGACCAATGACAGTGAGCTTGGAAAGCTCAGAATGGAATTTCCCTTCTCTGTGGGTCACTGATTGACAGAAAATAAAGATGTGCTTGATTAGAAACATTGATATTCATTATTGAAATTGCCAACACAGACTTTTTCAAACCTGGAAAACACCATTTTAACACCATTTCCATGCTTTTTCCCCATTGCTGTGTCAACCTTGCTGAGAGTAGGAATATGCAGACTCACCTGAAGACTCGGACACATTGTACTCTTCTTCCTTCAAAGCAACATCCCTCTGTCCACCCACGGCCGTCTGGGACTGAGAAGAAGAAAAAGAGAGAGAATGAAGACATTGAAAGAGAAGCCTAGAGGAGTGGGCTGAATAACAAAGAGATCCTCACTGAGAAAACAAAAAGAGACATGGAGTCTATGGAGCGCTTGTTTTAAACATTTACACAAGGAACAAGGCCACCAATGATATCACAGTCATCCCGCTACTGAGAACTTCAATACAATCTGAAGATAAAGACGTTTTCACCAAGTCTTGTTATGCAACACCTGTAAAAAAAGGGCTGCCTGCTTTTGATCTGAGAGCGATGAGCGTTAGGAACCTGAATCAAGGTTTGATCGGCAGCAAATGTCAATTTCACAAGTAAGGACAAATTTTAAACAAGATCTTCAGAAACCTGTGTCAATTATTTGTATGAGCAAAGCACACAAATAAAAAGTTATTATTTGAATATTCTTGGTAAAAAAAAAAACGTATTAATTCAGATTGAATCATATATTCTATGGATTGCTGAATGTTTCACTCAGTTGATGTGGTGTCAGGTCATGAAGGATAGCTAAAGTTAAATGATACTTACATATGCAGTGGCATACTCAATCTTGGCTCCTTTTAGCTCAGCTTTGAACTGGGTAAAAAACAAGTATGACTTCCCTTGGGGCCTATCATGAAAAAAAAGTGACAGAGAAAAATCTATATCATTCCCTATTTCATCTCAAAATTACACAACAATGTTTGAAAACACAGAAAACCGAGATTAGATTTGCTTGAATTTCCGAGTAAACCTCATTTTTGGTATTGCATATTAAAGAAGAACCACCAAAAACCAATATAACACTGTTTTGAAAGTTACCTCCAGACTGAACAGGAAAACATCTGGTCATCGTCACTCAATCCAACGCTCATTTGCCATTGCTAGAGGAAATTGAAGCACAAAGGGTTCGCATTAAAATCTGAAACTACGCAGTATTCTATGAAATCAGGACGTTTTACAACAGCGCATAATTGCTACAATTTCCTGGTCATTAGTGCCAGCAATTAAAAGCAACTTTTAATTTCCACATTTTATCTTTGAAAATAGAATAACAAACTTCTGGGCAAACATGATCGATATATATGTAATAATAATGTGCTACGAAATAAAAGATTTGTTTTTGCACTGACTGCTTTTTTGAACGGTTTATACATTTAGCTTATAATTAACAGAAAATATGTCTTACCTCGTTGGTTCCTCCTTGACAAGCATACGTGAAGGTACATTTATACTTTTTCTAAAACAAAAACCAAGAAAGAGATCACTATAAATAGATGAAGAGGTTGACAATGCCAAGCTTTGGCCTTCGTACTATGTAAATTTCTCAGACTAAACGGAACTCTGCATTAGTTTTTACTAATTTTACATACATTCTAGATCATACAGATCTTAAAGACATTTTATAAACGCCTATTTGACATCTGATAGGAAATGTGCTATAGAGATATTGAGACACTTAAAATATGCCTTGCAGATGTCAAATAGACATCTCAGTGATGTACACGTGCTATATGAGATTTGATTTGGGGGCTAATTTACAGAGCAATATTTTGGTGTGTCCCTCACAAAAAGAACTCGAATGGCTAAGACTTAAGGTGCATTCCAAATCAAATACTAATGCGCTATTCTATGACGTTTGGGGAGTAGTGCGTTCACACTGAAAATTCCAAAAGAATAAGTGCACGTTAAACACCCGGATGATGCACTTAACAACATTAAAAAAAAAAACGTGTGGAACGTTGGACACTTCAACTGTCACAAGTTCGAATTGCGTAGCGAATGGGGAGGGGCTATCAGACTCTGATTATGAATGATAAAATAAATGTATATAATTCAGATATAATTCATACACTAACGTTACATGGTCGAGTAAATAGTGTATGTGTGCGTCGTTTGGGACCCAGTTTTATAAACACAGGTGAAATGGACTACATCAGGACGTAGCCTTTTTGGCTCGTACATCTCCATTCAATTTCATTCATTAGGAAAGAGCAGCACGGAGACTTTGGGGGTTTCACAGAAGAAATTAAGTCACACGGTCTCCAAATAACATGCAGGTGAGTCAATAATGTAATTTCTTTTTTTCTTTTTTTTTTTTTTTTTTACTAAACTATTCCTTTAAATGTAAAAAATCAAGCCGTGTCGCTAGGGGCGCAGTGAACGTCAGAGATCCCCGACAGTCCAATAAGAAAATGACGGGTGGATTTCCCAAACACTGCATGCATTCATTACTATACGAGTGTAATATAAGTTAGACGCATTTTAACACATACGAAGTACAGCATGGGATTAATATAGCTACTTTCTAATACGAAATTTTTTTTTATTCGTTGCAAAAATATTAAGGAGCTTTACTCACAAGTTTAGCAGAGAAAGTCTGCACAACTCCTCCAGGTTTGACATCGAAGTCGAGGGTTTTGGTCTTGTCAGCAGAGGCGCGTGCCGCGCACAACACCACCGACAGCAGCAGGAGCTTTACACACGAGTTTAAGAGATCCTTACTTGCTATGATGCTTTCTAGATAAGAGGTCTGTGCTGATTTTGTGAATGAAAAGACCCCAGTACTGACTCTTCCTGTGTGTTCTTCATAGGATGGAACAGCTGTGTGTTCATAGGTGTTAAGCTTCTAGTGGACTGGAGTAGAATAACAGCTCATTTCTACACCTTAGATTGGCCCAAAAAAAGAATGTGGATGCTAAAGGTTATGCACATACAAATGTATGAAATTTTATGAAAAAAGTTTTAATGACATGGCTTTTGGAATATACAAAAATAGCATTATTACTGTACCGTCAAATAGAAATTCCACTGTCACACTGTACGTTTGAATGTTGCATGAACAGTTGAAGCATTAAAGGGACAGTTCGCCCAAAAATTAAAAGTCGGTTATTAATTACTCTCCCTCATGTTGTTCCAAACCAATAAGACCTTCGTTCATCTTCGGAACAGAAAAAAAGAAATAAAGATATTTTTGATGAAATCCAAGAGCTTTCTGACCCAGCAAGTGAAATACTACATTCAATGTCCAGAAAGGTAGTAAGGACATTATTAAAATAGTCCATGTGACATCAGTAGTTCAACCGTCATGTCATGAATACTTTTTATGCACAAAGAAAACAAAAATAATGACTATTCAATTTCTTCCCTTCCATGTCAGTTCCACGTACCACGACGGATGCATGACTGACACAGAAGAAAATAAATAGTTAAATAAAGTCATTATTTTTTGTACAAAAAGTATTCTTGTAGCTTCATAAAATTCAGGTTGAACCACTGATGTCACATGGACTGTTTTAATGATGTCTTTACTACCTTTCTGGGCCTTGCACGTGGTAGTGGTGTTGCTGTCTATGCAGTGTCAGAAAGCTCTCGGATTTCACCGAAAACATCTTAATTTGTGTAACGAAGATAGTTAAAGGTCTTACAGATTTAGAACGACATGAAGGTGAGCAATTAATGACAGAATATTAATTATTGGGTGAACTATCCCTTTAAATATCTTATACTTTTGAAGCATTAGATGTTCTGATTAGATTTTTTTACTTTGTTAAAGATATGCACTTCAATTCTTAAGGGTAAATATTTCAACAAAATGCATGCCTTTAATGCTACGACAGTTAGCAAGAGGCCCAGGTCTTTGTTTCTTTAATGTTTTCCTGAGACTACACTGTAACGGATTTTTGTAATTTGAACAGTATTTTACTGTAATATGTACAGTATAATACTGTTAAATGTGCCAACAGTATAATACTGTAAATAGCAAAGGATTATGGGAAAATATAAGTTTAGTACTGTAATTATTCTCTACTGTAAATCGATTTACAGTAGCGACAATGCCCGCGAAAAACTGACCAATGACAACGGAGACTTCTTTTCAACGGTTTTTTTTTCGGTTGGTTGGGACAACTGAGGAAACACTCAACAAAAAGGTTAGTATTGTTTCTGTAATTATTTTATTTAAAACCTAGATATTTTCAAATGCAGTCACTTATTAACAGCAACCTAACACGAACCAGTGTTGCAAATTGAGTGAGTTGTGAGGACAATATTCCTGTAGTCAAGACTTTTTTTCTGCCTGTTTGTCAAGGCCTGAGGTAATGTTACAATTGTTACTGCCGTTATCATTATGACAACTTAAACGGGGTGAATAAAGTTTACATTGACTGATATTTAGTGACACAGAAACAAAATAAGCTTTTTTTAAATGCTCCTCTGCCTCTTTAATGTAAATTAGCTAAGCAGGAGGACTCTGTGGAAACTTTACGTTAACAGCAAACTATCTTGAAGTACAAAAAGAAAACGTGAGGCAACACTAAAGACGGAGGTTGTATAACAGTATTTTGAAGCGAATATTTCGTTTTCATTTAGTTTTTTGCTGTTAGAACCGCGGAACGTCGGAGGTTTGGAGTTGCTTGGAGTTCTTTTCTGGCGGTTACCGTCATCTGAAGAAACTGGTAAGCTAACAATAATTCAATGAGGAAAAGCTGGTGATTATTATACCAACGTTGACTCTTATATTAAACGTTAACATAATCTGAAAACTGTCATTTCTATCTTTAACATACTGTTTAAAAAAGCAGCAGTCAAGATGGTTGCGCAGTTTTGTGTGCGAACACTGCAAGTTATCTGTGCGAACGCATTACAGATTTTACCACCGTATATCATAATGCATAGGAACCTGTCTAATTTTAGGTTCAATGGTGGTTTGCCGACTTTTCCTTGTAGTTTTCAGATTCTGTCTGCACTAAAGTCACACATGCTTCGTAAGCACACACAACCAAATAAGGTTAACTGCAGACCTGCTCAAACGGATCCTGTGATTTGTCAGGTTGTGGGATGCGAGCATACTGTACATCCCCAAATTTTCCTAGCTTCTGCGACCATTTAAATTGGCATATAAGAGATGGGGAAAACGTTACCTGCCCCTTTCCCAACTGTGAAAAACATTTTCATGTAAAATCATCTTTCACATCTCACATAAGCAGAAAACACAGAGAATCTTTGGAGAACCCTGTAATAATAGATGCTGATGCATCAAACTGTAGACATGACAGTGACATCCATGATGACATTGTTGTGCATTCTGAGGTTGATGATAATTGCAATGATAAAGACGAGCATCCGACGAGCTGGATGGCACCTTGAATGGCAGACACCGCCGTCGGTGTATGAATGAGTGAGTGGATGGGTGAGTGTGAGGCAACTTGTAAAGCGCTTTGGATGGCCATGTGGTCTGTTGAAAGCGCTATATAAATGCAGTCCATTTACCATTTTAAAGAAACATTTTTGACAGAAGACATATTTCAAGAGGAATTTTAATTATGTGGCACCTGAACAGGTGTATACAGGTAAAAATTCCAAAGGAAAGGACTGCTTTTTGCAGGATGTTCCAGTAAATGAGACCCTCAAAGCACTTTTGAGCCCTTGAGTCAGTCAAAGCACAGTACATTGATGCAAAGACACACAGATCAGATGACCCACATTTACTGGAGGATGTAAGAGATCGCAGGATTATAGTTTCTTAAGACATTTCTAAAAGACTATTACTGTTTTTGTATTCATATGTCATGCATTTGAGGTACACTTTAATTTTCATCATCATTTATGATCAAACTTCTATTTTGCAAGATAGGCAGACAAAGATATCACAGAGTGACATATGCTTATAAAGCACATTGAGAAGTATTTTAAAACAAGATGCAAGTATGTTCTCTATATATGTAATTAATTTCTCCCAACCTTATGTTAATTGCTCTACTTTTAGGTCACTGCAACTCCAGCAGATGGAGAGAGAAGCCTCTCTCTGCCCAGTACCCCAAGACTGATTGCACTTGGTAAGTCTATTAAAAAGCTTTTTTAATTGATACTATGGATGAGATTAAAGTTGGTCAACATCTACCAGCAGACAGATACCCGAGAGCTGACTGAACGTCTGCTCTTGTGTCAACACAACATGCATGCATCGCGGTGCTCTTGTGAACATGTGTTGAAGATTAATATTTTGTAAATAAAGTGGTAAATTATGTTTAATTATTTTAGGCAGCAGCCAATCCAACCAGGCTGTACATCACAAGCTCTTATCCTAAAGCTTTTAGGCTGCATTTATTTGATCAGAAACACAGTCATATTTTTAAATATGATTGCAATTTAAAATAACTGTTTTGTATTGAAATATATTTTAAAATGTTATGTATTCCTTTTTTCATTACTCCATTCTTCAGTGTCACTTGATTCTTCAGAAATCTTTGTAATATCGTACCCTTGGAATTATAAGGTTCTATCTGACATTTTTGTCAAAATTTACTTATTTACATATTTTTATTCTGTGGCCACTTCTTTACATTATATGATGTAGTTTTTTTTTTAAGTTATGTACATTTTGGAACTTTTTATTTAGAAAATAAAAGGTGCTTTCTACATGGATTCCAAAAATTTAAAGCTCAATATCTCAGAACTGCTCAGAACGCAGATAGAACCTTATAATTCCAAGGGGACGATATGTTGACTTTCTGCTCAAAAAACATTAAAATTAAAATTAAAAACAATAATTTTAATTTGATGCGTGTGAGACACTGCAAAAGACTTGAGTGTAGTAGTCATATGTCTTTCTCTAGCACATTTTAAACAAGTAAAATATCCATTTTCAACTTTAAATACACATCATGACATAACATTGTGTATGTGAGTGAGTGGCGTTCACACCAAATGCGAAAAGAGCGTCTGGCGCAAGTGATTTTCGTGTTAAAGGGATAGTTCACCCAAAAATCTAAATTATGTAATTAATAACTTACCCTCATGTCGTTCCAAACCCGTGAGACCTCCTTTTATCTTCAGAACACAGAGATATCTTAGATTTAGTCCGAGAGCTCTCAGTCCCTCCATTGAAGCTGTGTGTATACTGTCCATGTCCAGAAAGGTAAGAAAAACATCATCAAAGTAGTCCATGTGACATCAGAGGGTCAGTTAGAATATTCTGAAGCATCGAATATGCATTTTGGTCCAAAAATAACAAAAACTATGACTTTATTCAGCATTGTCTTCTCTTACGTGTCTGTTGTGAGAGAGAAATTAAAACAAAGCAGTTTGTGATATCCGGTTCGCGAATGAATCATTCGATGTAACCAGATCTTTCTGAACCAGTTCACCAGATCGAACTGAATCTTTTAAATGGTTCCAGTATGCATAATCCACAAATGACTAAAGCTGTTCACTTTTTTAATGTGGCTGACACTCCCTCTGAGTTCAAACAAACCAAAATCCCGGAGTAATGCATGCACTCAAACAGTACACTGACTGAACTGCTGTGAAGAGAGAACTGAAGATGTTTTAAAATTAATTTATTGATTTTACATAAAATAGAATAAAAAAACTGTGAAAATATAGTGCAATCAGTTCGGACATTGCACAGTGCTCATTCAATAAATGCACAGCTAAACAGATGAGTTTTGAGTCTAGATTTAAATGTGCCTAGTGTTTTAGCACATCTGATCTCTTCTGGAAGCTGATTCCAACTGCGGGCAGCATAGTAACTAAAGGCAGACGGCAGTTGTTTTGTGTGAACCCTTGGTATTTCTAACTGACTCGATCCTAATGATCTGAGTGGTCTGTTAGGCTTATATTCAGTGAACATATGTGCAATATATTTTGGTCCTAGGTTATTTAGTTACTTATATACGAGTAAAAGTACTTAAAAATCAATCCTAAATGTAACTGGAAGCCAGTTTAAGGACCTGAGGACTGGTGTGATATGCTCAGATTTTCTGGTTCTACTCAGAATCCTGGCAGGTTTTGAATGAGCTGCAGCTGTCTAATGGTCTTTTTTTTTCCACTAAACTGCTTTGTTTTGAACTCTCTCACAACAGACACCGAAGAGAAGACAATGCTGAATAAAGTCGTAGTTTTTGCTATTTTTGGACCAAAAAGTATTTTAGATGCTTAAAAAAATTCTAACTGACCCTCTGATGTCACACGGACTACTTTGATGATGTTTTTCTTACCTTTCTGCTTCAATGGATAGACTGAGAGCTCACTGCCTTAATCTAAAATATCTTAAACTATGTTCCAAAGATAAACTGAGGTCTCAAGGGTTTGGAACAAAATGAGGGTGAGTTATTAATTACATAATTTACATTTTTGGGTGAACTATCCCTTTAAGTCAATGCAAAGACGCCGTTTACGTGCATCTGGAGGTCCTGCGGCGCGAGGCGTTTAGCACGGTACGGACGCGCGAATGAGGCGAACTGAGCGTCTGGCGCGATATGTGCGAGTGATTCAAGGGTGAGAGCGTGAAGAGAGAAAGATAATTCTGATTAGTACTGAGGATATATCGCATTTAGGCTAAAAATAGGTTCAGCGCTTATCGCGGTTTGGAAAGAACCTGCATCTTGCAGTACATTTTACACATGGAAATATAGCGATTTGGCAAGAAACGTTGATGGAGCAGCAAATAGGGTCAGTACACAGCAAAATTACAAAACATTGCAAAATTACAATTTTTTTTTTTTATGGCATTCATCATGTTTTGGAAAAGAGCTTTTCATATATAAATTTTGACTTGACTGACTTATAGGGTTGCCATCCGTCCCTTGAAATACGGAATCGTCCCTGCATTTGAGAATAAAATAGCGCGTCCCATTTTGAATCAATACTGGACGTGGTTTGTCCCGTATTTTCCGAGTTGTCTTCAATGCAGCATCTCATGCAGATCATCCCACCGGCATTCTGTGAAGACTCGTCCGATTCTGCCCCTGATTGGGTAATACTCACTGCCATCATTGGATTGATTGGTTTGTTTCAGGTTCACAGCCAATCAGAGTCAGTGGAGGGCGGGTCTCTTGGCAGAGAGTCGATTTGAAAGAATGGTGGAAGCTGCTCCAGATTATTTTTTAAACACATTTTAAAGTTTTACCGATTTGTTTATTATGGTTAAGGTGTACAGTCAGACACATAAGCATTATTTTAATAAGAGATAAGAGAGATATATTTAATAATTAAAATACAGTGCCTATGTGAAGCAAATAAACAACTTAACTAATTTAAACAATTGCATTCTTCAATAGGCTACAGTACAATTAAGAATAGACTATATAAAATAGATTAACTTACCAAAAATAAAAAGAAAATAACAATAATTGTGTGTTTTACATGAATTTAGAAATGTTTGTAGATCAGTTATTTATTATGTGGTTTCACTGTTTGGATGGTGTTACTGTCTGCAAACAGTGACAAATATTTTATCCAAAATCTGTGTTCACGCCACCTTATACAATTACTAAAGTTCATTAGCAATTAATATTTTTATGAAAACATGTTTTAAGTTGTGATTTACCCTTATTTTTCTGTATTGAAGGTGGCAACCCTACTGACGATTTAAGATTCAAAATCTCTTCAATACAAAAACATTCCCTGTGTGAGTTCCTGTGTTTAACACGAATATCCACTTGATTGCTAATGTGACATTGATTTATACAACAGTTCAACAAACAAAAGGTATTAATATTAAGTGATGTTCATTTTAAACACAGTAATAGTCAGTATTTTTCGATACAAAAAATAGCTCCAACGAAAGCTACTGCAGAACAGCACCACACAGTAGTGTTTGTGAATGAATCTGCGGCTTTGAATAAATTAAGAGAGCCAATAATTCAATGATTCATTGATCAATTACAGCCATTTGCTTCCTTACTGAATGAATGAATGCCTCACAAATAAAGATAGTGACTTGTTGCGACGTACTGGGGGTTTTAATTTAATATTTAAAGCATCACTTTGTTTTTACCATCATTGCATATTTCTCTATTGAATTTTTTATATTTTTTATTTAAAGCATTATTTATTTTATAAAAGTATTTGTAAATGTAAAAAAAGCAAATATTAGGAGCAAATATTGACCCTTAGTGAAAAAGGTGTAACTGCAGAGAGGGGTTACGCAGATGGATGTTAAAAGCCTCAGGGGGTACTACTCTAAAAATTTTGAGAACCAGAGCCTAGAGACATCACATCCCAGCATCAACATTCCCAATAAATTATCTAAATTCCCAAACCACTGTTAATTTAAACAGAAAAGCAAAAATAGACTACTATGTTTGATTTGGCATGGCAGAAAGCACGCAAAGAGCTGTCTCTTTATAATCACTAAAAAGTGTCCCTCATTTTAATTGCAACCTCACAAAGGTTCATGATAATCTGTCTAATCTGTTCATAATCTGTCTACAATGTATAATTATTTATTTATTTATATAGTACATATTGCTTTTATTAACATAAAACTGCATACAGCACCATGTTATGACTGTTGGGAAATCAGTGGTTTGATAAATGTGTCTTTTCTTGTGCTTGCAGGTTCATTCTGAGAATAAACCCTGATGGCACCAAATGCCTAAATCACAAAATCAAAATCACAGATCAGCCGGGCATCTGGAAAAAGGGTGCAGAGAAAAATCGCCAGCCTGAATCCTCTTGTGACATCTTTCATCAGAGAGCTTGTTGAATTCGATTGGCCAAATTATTGAAAGAAAACACGACTAAAACATGTTTTTACTGTTTAATTTGTTCTGCTTTTCAGAATGTTTTTCAGAAATTTTTAGCCATGTTACAGATACACAGAATTAATTCAAACACATTTGTAGAATGTACTTTTTAAAGTAAATGTTAAATAATGAAATAGTTAAACAATGAAACAGCACATTTTAATGACAAATGTTCATGAGAACTTATGCATTTTTGGGGGATTAAAAAACGTATAGTTTACAGCTAGTGGTTTTTCATTCGTTAAACATCAGTTACACCTGTTGTTAATTTCATTAATTGGTTCGTCTTTTTATACTCTGTGTTTGGTTTTGTTGCTTTGTTTTCTGAGTATTTTGAGTTCTATATTAAATAAAACTTTGACTGCTGCGATTAGATCAGTTTCATCCAACTTTATTGCAACCTTACCAGTGACATGTAGATTAAAATTTTATTAATTTTGTAACAATGAAGCAAATGAAGCTAGACACATTTCTACAAAAAAAGTCTGAGTAATATGAAATCAATTCTAGTACTGTAAATAAAAATACAGTACTTGTACTGTAAATAATAATACAATATACAGTATTATTACTGCATATTAAAATACAGTACTTGTACTGTAATTGAAAAATACAGTACTCATACTGTAAATAGTAATACAGTATGCATTATTATTACTGTACATGGAATTACAGTAATGATACTGTAAACTATTTTACAGTAAGTTACTGGCATCCAGCTGCCAGTAAGTTACTGTAAAATTTACAGCAACCCTTTTACAGTGTAACACTTCTCAATAGGTGCCTTGTCTATGATTTACTGTACAGTAACCCGCTTGTGGGCTTTTTCAGTTTAATTAACATATTAAACAAGTTTCCCAGCCACTCAGGTTGTGGCTCATTTCAAAACATCCAATAGTACTCGTCTCCACAGTCAAACGTGACACAGTTTCCTTCTGAATTCAGCTCTCATATGAATGTTTTCCTGTCCACGATGGCTCGGACATTTCTCTCTCTTGTGTTAGGTGTTAAATGTTCAAGCAGAAGGGAACGTTTCCAGAGACTATCAGCATGTTGGAGGTCTTGAGCAAACTGAACTTTCAGGACTCTGGTTTCTATGTTTATTTTACCATTTACCATTTTCATATGAGCCTCAAACAGAATCACTTCAGAAAACTATGAATATATATGAACCAGTGGTTCCCATGAATGGACCATAAAATCTGGCTGAGCGCTCAACTTTATTTTTAGTATTCTTTGAACAAAACATACCCGTTGTTAACGTTATTTCCTTGAGTTTTTCTAAAACTGTAACACCAACGTTTACACCAAATTATAGAAATATAAAGCAAGATTTAAATGAAATATGTAAATTAATACTTTATTAAATTACAAAAGGTTCATGAATAAAAAAAGCATAGTATTGCATTATTGCCACTTATTAAACATTTTCTAAATATGTCAATAACTTTGCAAGAAAAGTGTTTGCAGAGAACATTAATTTAAATAAGTAAAAATAAATAAAGTTAATGCTTAATCTATCCATTACAATGTGATTATTATTATTTTATTTATTTTTTTCAATTCAGAGCACCACTTGATGTTTGGATGGAGAAAACCGGATCAGAATCTGTTGAATAAACCAACACCATTAAAGTGTGATAAAGAGACTTCTGAATCAATATATATATATATTTACTCACCCTGTGATTCTGCAGTTATATGCTTGGACATACGACCCAGTGTATCTGATGTCACATCTAACAACATTATTGGAGAAATCAGACTCCTGCACCTGGAAACCTGGGTTCACGGTTACCTGTCAAAGGTTCACATACTTTCAAAAGGTGTTTCTAACTCGAAATACTGGAATGACTAACTGATAACTCACCTTTAGAATATAATCTCCAGGAGAAACATCTGTAATATCAATCCACTGACAGTCGATGTTGGCATGGTAGGTGTCATAGCAGCCTGGGCCCAATCCCTGCTCCAAAACAGACCGTAGTTCTAAACCGGCTGATAAAATGACTTAATTGTAGAAAAATAAGAGTCACTTGATCCTCCAGACCTGTGTGTGAGCTGTGCAGGCGTATCTTCTCCTCACACCTGGATCACAGCTGGTGTCCTCCAGACAGAAACTGGCTTTATGTCCCTCGGCCACCGTTCTGCCCGTGGAGGCGTCCAGGAGGTCGTAATTGCTGAAGGCATCCATGCTGTGATAATGTCTTTAGGACAAAAACAAAGTAATACAACCACTTTGTTATCAATATATTAATAGAAGAGTGTTTTTTGTACTATACTATTTTCTGTTGTTAGCCATGCAAATGTTCGATCCCCGGGGTGGGTGTTCAAAAATGTATATTGTGAATTAATTTTAAGGTGCAAAGCATTTGAGAAATATGCAAGATGTCTGTTAAAGATCTGGAAAGCATCTGCTGTGTACAAACTTCTGATAGACGTCTTGAAGATCTCAGTTTTGCATGCATTCTAAATCATAAACATCTTAAAGATGTCTTCTAAACGTCTTTTTGACATCTGATAGGAAACGTCTTATAGACGTATTTCCGATGAGCAAACACTCAAAAATATGTCAAATAAACGAAGGCATGATGTACCTGGGCTTTCAGGGAATATATTTAGCATTATAGCTGCCTCCATAGTTATCATTCTTGTGTGAACTGGTAAAGTATAAATCAATACTTCTACCTTTCTGTAGAAACAAGGTGAATGCTGATAGGTGAGTGTTGTAGAAACCTACTGATGGCAGCTGTGCCATTCCCACTGATGATGTGCTTTCACCGGGAGAAAGTCTGCTGTGCCTTGATTTTTGACCCTTTGAGGAAATCTGAGAAGCACTCTGTAATCAAGGTCCCTCACTCTTGAGCTGTACGCCGAACTTTAGAAAAAAAAGGCAAATATTCTACTTAAAACGGTTGAACGGTTTTAATTCTTTACTGATGTTGTGGTTTGGTTCCCAAATGGAGTCAGTACCTGGAGAGGCAGTTCTCTTCGGCAGCACATCTTAATGTGTACATCTGAACTCTCTGGATATAAGATGCTGCTTGGATATAGTATGGATCGGGAATGAGATCAGGCAGACCTGGAAGATATTCGTAGAACTTAATAATTAGGCTCTTAATTAGTGCAATGATTAATAATAATAAAAGTGTGCGCCATTTAACAGTCCTATGAACACTGATAGCACTCGTACGTCTGAAAAATGTCTGATAACTTCACCGCTGTGTACAAACAGTATGATCAGTTTTATCATATAAACAAACGGCAAATAGATGTCTCCGTGACGTATGTGTGCTATCAGGGAAGACGGTCAAGTGCTCTGTAAGTCATTGTAACTTGGACTTTGACTAAAAAGCTTAAAATGTTGTCTTACCGTTATGAAAATAGCTTGTACCATGACCCGTTTCTCTCTGAGGAGATCGATCGACACGTCCATGCGGGAGCAGGTTATAGTGAAAAGAGTTTATTTGAGGATTCACTGGTTCATCGCCAGTCATACCGTCACCTCGTCTTCTTCCCTCAGCCTGGAGAGGAGGATTTACTCTAGTTCTGTTGTTAACAGTTGCTGGAGGTGCAGCTGGACTGGTTCTTGTCGAAAGTTTAGATTTGTTAGCAGTTTTACCCCCAGTCAAAGTGGAAAGTTGAGGAAGTGGATTCTTCTGAGAACTGATAGTGGGTGGTTTTCCAGTAGCTGATGCTCGTTTGGGCACTGGTGTGCTGGTAACTAAATTATGGCGTCTTGAACTCCTTGAAGCTTCCAGTGTAGTTGTCCCATATTGGATGGACTGGGGACGCAGTGCTTCGTCAGAAGAAAGTGCTGGTGCATGCAAAGGCATCTGGTTATTAATCCTCACGTGAGATGTGTAACCAGACATCATGTAGGGTCTTGCATCCGTACCAAGACTGTCCTCTGGCACAGAGTTTGAATGCACCACATGCCCAACTCTGTGTATCTTAGTATTTGCAAGATGTCCCATGAAAATCCTGCTTGAGAATATTGGCATTTGTCTTGTCAGTAAAAACCTCGCATTCCGTTTTGCAGAAAAAGGTGTGAGATACTGAGAACCGGTGCTCAGTAAACTGTAAACCTGTCCATTAGTTTCCCACTTAACCCTGTGTCTCCAGGGTCCGTGGTGCTGTGTGATGCTCAAACACACCAGGATGCACAGGTGGATTGAGAAGAACACAATAAATGAATGTTTTGTCATTTTAAAATGATTCATATGCGAGCAGGATGCATGTGCAAGTGCAGTACTTCAGGCTCCCAAAAGCTGTTAAATAAGCTCAGGTACAGATGAAGGCGGTATGTTAGGAGGCGTTTCTCTTTCTTTTTTCCTAATGAAGTTATAAATATACACCAACAGGCACACCTCACATTTACAAAATAACTAAATGTGGTGCCACTTTAATTACAAGGGCATAGTTATTTGACCAAAAAACACCAAGAAAATCCTGTAGCCTATTTGTTTTCTAGTTTTTCTTTATTGCAGATCATTGCATGTGATTGGTTTTACTGCTTGAGGGAGTGAGATTATTTCTATTGCATAAGGGTTATTACTGGTAATGTGAACAATATAGTTATTTCTTTACCAATAAATCTTAAATGATGTGAACATCTCATTCATGCCATTTTCCCAAGAAAATCTGCCCTACGAAATGTTTAAACCACTCAAATTCCCAATGACGACGATTGCTCATGATAGCAATGAATGGCTTCACTTTCCCTTTCCACTTATTTCATTGCACAAATATTCAAAGTGAATGTGTAGGCATTTGTCATATGAGAAAGGGACACTATTTAAAAGCACATAGGCACATTCAACGGTTTAAAACATGAGCTCAAGGTTTATTCAGGAACATGTCTAGACAATGTTTGTTTTCATGCAGGTTGAACGTCAGCATAGGCTTTATTGCACACAGAGATAAATAGCAGGGCTGAGCTGGAACTTGTGTTGGGAGTGGAAAGGATGATTATTTGATCATGGAGATTACTGAATGCATTTAAAAGTTGTTTTTGTACAAATAACCTATGGATTAACTGCAAGCTAATTTAGGAGAGAGAAAAAAAATATTCCCAGGAATGTTATTTTTCATTTCAAGACCATTAGAAGGGGAAAACCATGAACGTTAGTAAATGGTTACTTAATAGTCAAATGTCTTGTAGAAATTTAGCATGACATTCAGCTCTTGTCTTGAAGTACACATTCACATTTTATAACTCTAAATTCCCCTTGTTTACTCAATTAAAACAGAAATTCTCACAGTGGATAACATATACAAAAGGACTCATTTTTAAATAAGTATGATAAAAACAAGCATTTTAATTGGAAGTTAAAAAAGATTACATAGTAAAATAAATTGAAGATTAAAGAATGGTCTTTATGGGTGTAAAATGCAAAGTCTAATGCAAAGACTGACAAATGTAAAGAAGTCAAAGCACAATGTTTATTGGTACACAGGTACAAAAACAATTCAGTTTTTTTTGTGGTTAACAGACTATTTCCAATGAGTGCTTTGAAAGACAATGGCAAAATTTTTTAAAAAATGAATTAAAATATGGACACGGTCCAAAAAATGGTAATGCAAAAAAATTCCTCCACAGGTATTTAAGTTAGATTCTGGTCAAACTATTTACAAATCAGTTTGTTTAAAAACAAAAAAACAAAAGGCCACTTCAAGTAAGATTGATATTTACAATATATTGTACAGATGATCAGTTGCAACCTCCCATTGCTGAAAGACAAAGAACAAAACAAGTTCATTTAATATGACACATAAACAAATATCATTATTCCAGTAAACATATGGATTTTAATTTTTATCTTTTACCTATGAACGATTCAGGAGTGTGTTGTGGATGTCTTCGTGAACCTGATTGTAGATTTCATCTTTCGTTTTCAAGCCGTCCAAGTATTCTGTTAAAGTAGACATGACACCAAATGAGTATTTATCTAAAATGGTGTGGTTTTAGTACAAAATCAAGTGTCTGAAGGACTGTACCGATCGGCAAACCACAGTTCTCCATGTCACTTCTGTGTCTCAGGTACATGGGCCACACGTGACCGTCAAAGAGCCCAGGAGGGTCGGGGACGGTGTATTGCCTGGTTCTGAAATAAATAAATACAAAATTATTTCAGCTACTCGTATTTAGCACAAATCATGAGTGTAGGATTGAAATTCCACCACACCTTCTCCTTGACTTGCACTCCTCATATGGGATGGTTATGTAATATGATTTGTCAAAGAATTCCAGCAAAGGCCTGTTTGGATAAAAAGAAAAGATAAAAAGGTCATAACCTTAAAAAGAACACCATCTCTGAAACTACGAGTGAAGTCTTTTACTGATTACAGCACTTCTACATAGCCGGCTCAGAAATCAGCATGTGAAGTTGCATGTGCGCACCAATTGCTCAGTGCATCTTATCTACGCCAATGCAGAGCGTCACATGAACAGCATGTGTGCCCCGATGGTCCCTTCCTACAGATGCGTTGAGTACGTCACCAAACTTTCAAAGAAACTAATCTTTGCCATTGATGCAGTTCATCCCACCAAAAGTTAACCAGGTCACTCACTTGTAGTTGTAGAGCAGAAATCCTTCTACAATGAGTATGTGCACTTGGCTCTCAGGGTCGTCCATCTCTGTGGCTGGGGTCACCTGGATGCCGTGAGAACGGGCGAATTTGATTGGGTTTTCCATCCAGCCCTTGACAGTGTTCACCATGGCCTCCATATCCAAAGCTGTGATCACTACAAAAGCAGAACAACGGCTTTTAGCTCAAGACTGAAACCCGAAAATGGAACATGAATTTTAATTTCACTTGTAGCAAAGCCACACAGAGAGAATGGGTTGAGAGGGAGTGTAAAATCTTTTATGGGAGGGCGATGCGTAGAATGAGGAGTTATTACTCTTCTACTGTTTATATTCTTACCATCCCACTGTTTAAAGCCATCCTCTCCGACTGCTATCAGATCCGGCGGCTGAAATAACAGTGACCAGTAAAACACTGCAGCAAATGCCGTCATGTCTATTTGAGCCAGACTGCTGATCTAGAATCAGGTCTCGGCCATCATAACCTGATGAATACAACTCGACAGATGGGAGGAAGCTGATTTTGGATCAGCACTTTTGAGTTCTCACATGTTATATACACAGACCCTGATATCACAGCCTAATACAAGAAGCTAAGTTAAAGTTATTCAAATAAAACAGAGGAAAAGCAAGAGTCATTACTGGAACTTTTTTTTTTTAAAGTTACTTCTTTAGTCCATGCATGTAGTACTACAACAGGCAAGAACAGAAAGCTACCATTAAAATAGCACAAGAAATAAAATATATAATAATAAAAAGCCCAACCTATTATTGAAATACTAACCTAAAGATGAAAAGACTGGGGGGAAGAATGCAGCTAGTTTTTTTTTATCCAAAGGAATCCTTTTTTATTTTATTTTTGCCAAAACCCAAATAACTAGAAATATATAAAATAAAAATATATTAAATTTAGCTGAACTCACCTTGAAAAAGTCATCCTGGTGAACCACACAGCAGTTTGGTAAGGCTTTTATTAAGCTGTTCGTCAGGGTGGTTTTACCACCATTAGTCACACTAAAAAATAAAAAAGGAAGGTTAAAAAGATAAACCCGAGCAGAAAGGAGTCAAAAGCACAACGACTGTATATATGTCATTTATAAACCTATTTTAAGTTTGTTTAATCGTTTAACGTTACATGAAAAATTTATTCAAGTAAAAATGGCGGGATGATCCTCAGTTCCTTTCTACCTTCAGCTGGTTCATGACAACAAATATCCCCAGGTTTACATTGTTGTTAGTAATCCACGTGTTCAAAACAAACTACTTCATTATTAAATAAACTCTAAAAAATGTATTAAACACAGCAACTTTCGACGTCTTTTAAGTAACCATTTCTTTAATAGTTCTTCCTTTGTGGTGGCGAGGCACTCATTACAATCACGAACACATTTTTTCAACAAGAAAAAAAAATATTTAAAAACTGTTATACTTCATATAGAAAATAAAATTAATAGATGACTATATTAAGGCGCGAATGTCCGTTACAAAAACAAAGAATTTTCGGCGCCCTTACAATTTTAAATCTCCCGCTCAAAACCTTGTACGCTTCAAAGCTCGGAATTCTCTAAAAACCCATCCTCGTCATAAATGAGAAGAAAACACGGTAAGAAAGTAATACATTTCTACTTGTAGCCTATAATATATTATCTTCATTTTAAAATGTTTAAAGCTACAAGGATGGACTGTAATTATAAAACTAATATTACTGTAAAAGCCACTTACCCCCCTATTCCAATGATGTACTTCATTGTATCCGATTGAGGTTTTACAATGTAGACAGCGCAAAACGGCTAAAATAAAAACGTACGAAAAACTTCCGCTTCAAGTTAAATTCTCAGTCGTGACTCCGTAGACACTCGTGCGATGTGAGAACAACAGAGTTCCACGTGGGGATATAACCAAAGTTAAACGTCACAGAAAAGAGGTGGCTTAAGTGCTAAGCAGCCAATCGCGGCTCACGGAGGAAAGAACATGCTGTGACTGTGAATTGTCACGAATTCCACGATTCAGACAGATAGGTACAAATTAGCAAGAAAAAAAAGTTGTTAGGCTACATACTGGTGTGTGATGAGTTGAATTCCTTAAATAACTATAATAAGCCATTCAATGAATATTAAAATTAGCAAGACTAACATCAAAAGGAACATTTCCTGTAATATCAGTCAACATCCCTTACAAAAGATAACTGCAGTACATTCAAGTACAACTGCAGTGCAAAGTAGTATAACTGCAATACAATGAAGTATAACTGGAGATTTGCAGGATAATGAAGTATACAACTACAGTTCATTAAAGATCAACAGCAGTTAAACTGCAGTACAATGTAGTGCAACTGAAGATTTGCAATATAGTGAATTACAGATACAGTAAAACTGCATTTCAGGTGTAAACTACAGTCTCCATGCTCACAGCGTCCCAAACACAATGTATATTTATTTATATTTATATTTTCATGGTCTGACTATCAAGGTTGTCGGTATGGAGTTAAAGGTTAGGTATAATATATACATACATACATATATATATATATATATATATATATATATATATATATATATAACATTGTGCGTGTATATTAGCACCCTTTGTTATTTTCTCGTGGTATGTGATTAGGACGTTAGGACACGGAAGCGGTAACACGTGGTATTGTGCAACACGTACCAAGTGCTGTGGTTACAGGCATGGCAAGTGTTTTTTTTTATTTTATTATTATTATTATTATTCTGAAAAAAAAAATTGTAGTATAGACTTCCTGTAAAATATTTATACAAAAAAATATTTCTCTGGAATATTTCACCCGCATAGATTAATAGCCCTCACGTGTGATCTTCCTCGGAAACAGTTTCCGGAAGAGAAGTTCATCAGGCGAGGAGCGTTGACTTTGTCGAGTCATCCAGTTTAGCAGTCAGTATAATGTCTAATGTCCTCATATATCTTTACTTATCATTTTAGAGAGATGATAAAAGACGGAGATCTTATTCAACTCATCAAGTGAGAGGAAGGAGAACACAGAGAACTTAAGTCTGATAGAAAGGCAAAACAATTGGGTTAATGATGTTTTTACTACACTTTCACTTTAATAAAACATATATTATAAAATCTTAAAATCTAATCTAATAAAACAATATCTCAATCCAGTGACAACCCTGTTTATAGATGCATTTAATTATATTATAACTCAGCAATTTGTTATAATTTGTTACTTTATTTCTGGAAATGCATTAAAGGTCACTCACATTCTAGTTAGCCACAAATGTAAACCTGATTTTAGATAGTATTTAAATGAGATTAATAACTCCAGCTACTTGTAGACACACAGTCCTATATGTTTCACACTAAACTGTGATGCAGCCTGCGTCGAAATCACCATTTTGTCACCTGATAGTGTTTGGGTTCCTTGCCCCTTTCGACTTTTGGCTTGCTTGTTTGTGAACACATAATATTCAGTAATATTATTGATCTGACTCCACTGACACTGAGAATAAGATGATGACGGCACAGTTTTTCTTGATGAGTCAGCATCGATTTCAACTCAACAATTACACTTTTTACTGTTTAGAGCTGCTTCTGAAAATAAAATATATGACAATATTAAGTACTGGATATACACAGAAATAGAATAAATCAGTTTTTTTTTTTTTTTATTCTGCCTCTGGCAAAATATCGGTGCTGGTATTGCTAGATCTCAGTGCTGCGTTTGACACTGTCGATCATAACATACTAATAGAGAGACTGGAAAACTGGGTCGGGCTTTCTGGGATGGTACTCAAATGGTTCAGGTCATACTTAAAACGGAGTGGCTATTATATGAGTCTAAGAGAGCATAAGTCTAAGTGGACGTCCATGACATGCGGAGTCCCACAAGGCTCAATTCTTGCACCGCTCTTGTTTAGCCTGTACAGTATATGCTCCCACTAAGTCAAATAATGAGAAAGAACCAAATTGCCTATCACAGCTATGCTGATGATACCCAGATTTACCTAGCCTTATCTCCAAATGACTACAGCCCCATTGACTCCCTCTGCCAATGCATTGATGAAATTAATAGTTGGAATTAATAGTCTCAAAAACATTGCAAGAATTAGATGTTTTGTTTCAAGTCAAGACTTGGAGAAACTTA
Source organism: Carassius auratus (assembly GCF_003368295.1). Taxonomy (NCBI): domain Eukaryota; kingdom Metazoa; phylum Chordata; class Actinopteri; order Cypriniformes; family Cyprinidae; genus Carassius; species Carassius auratus. The sequence continues at coordinate 25,887 of NW_020526837.1, forward strand.
TTCATGCCTTTATCACCAGCAGGGTGGACTATTGTAATGGGCTCCTCACCGGCCTTCCCAAAAAGACCATTAGAGAGCTGCAGCTCATCCAGAACGCTGCTGCCAGGATTCTGACTAGAACCAGAAAATCTGAGCATATCACACCAGTCCTCAGGTCCTTACACTGGCTTCCAGTTACATTTACGATTGATTTTAAAGTACTTTTACTCGTATATAAGTCACTAAATGACCTAGGACAGATCTTTAGTATCGAGTCAGTTAGAAATACCAAGGGTTCACACAAAACAAGGGGAGTCCACCTTTAGTTACTATGCTGCCCTCAGTTGGAATCAGCTTCCAGAAGAGATCAGATGTGCTAAAACACTAGTCACATTTAAATCTAGACTTAAATCTCATCTGTTTAGCTGTGCATTTATTGAATGAGCACTGTGCAATGTCCGAACCGATTGCACTGTATTTTACGTATTCACTGCATTTTATGTAAAATAATTTACATTTTTAACTGTTTTAAATTCATTTTAAATAAGTCAATTTTTAAATCATTTCCAAAGCTTTAAAATTGCTTGTTTTTATTTTTGTATTATTTTTCTTCATTATTATTTTACTTTCTTTTATTAAGCACTTTGAATTACCATTGTGTACGAAATGTGCTATATAAATAAACTTGCCTTGCCTTGCTTATTCTAATAGTATATTTACATATAGCAGTGAAATATACATTTGATTTCACTTAGCATTATTATTTTTAATTCAAGGTTAGAATTTTGAATGAAAAATCAAAATGATTAAGAGGGCAAATAATTGTGGAGCACTCTGCAGAGTATTTAAACATGATTGTGTTTTTGCTTTTTTCCAGACATTAAGGAAATTAAACTTAAGATTTTAAGAAGAAACCTGCCTGAATAATGAGGAAAGAAATGTGCATGATTGTGTCATTTGTCTGTTATTTTTTGATTTAGGTCAAATATTTCATTCATATTGTCTTGCAAGCATGTTAACTGCCTTTTAAAGGGAATCAAATTAAAATATTAATATAAATTAGAATTTTGTTGACTGAAACTACATTATAGGCTACATATGTGTACATGCTTAATTTATGACTTAAGCTTCAAAACCTAACTAACCAACATATGCAGTTTTTTTCAGCAGGTTTGAGAGGGAAAGTCCCACATTTTGTTCCTAAATTTAAAAAAGGAAATGTTTTTACTATGTGTTTCAGTGATGGGCGAAACGACGCTTTTCAAAGCTTCGAATCAATTGAACCATATTGCTGCGCAAAATGATTCATTGTTTCGAAGCGTTCGAAACACCGCACTCTGGTGAAACCTGCTGGTCAAAAATGTGTAAATGCTACAAAACTCAGGCTTAAACATGCATAGAAACAGCTTTTAAAGCCCATAAAGAATGTTTTATTTAAAGTATGCTACATTAAATGTAATCAAAAGAATAAAATACCATTAAATATGAAGTGTCTGCATGATATATGGTTTTTAATATTAAATGTATTATTAATTTGCTGGCTTGCTTTATTTGTTTTATATGCATCTTCTATATAGAGGCCAGTAAGAGATTATTTCTTACTAATCATTCTTTTAATTACACAAATGACTCGTTAAAATGTTTAAAAATTTATGAAACTGACCTGAGATCAGGTGAAAACTATAGACGCTGTTTCAATGTTTCGCCGCTCTAATGATTCGAAACAGTGATGACGTAACGAAGCCTAGTTTGCTGAAATCACGTGACTTACCCAATTTGATACGCGCTCATAGCCACTGAATCGAAACAAAATATTCAAAAAAAGATTCGATTCCTCATGAAGCAGGGTTTTTCATTCATAAATTAGCTTTCAGAACATATCAGTAAGTCAGATATATAGCCTACAGTGCTGGGTAGATTACTTACCAATTCAAGTCTGTTAATGATTCCAATGTACATGACAAAAATGTTATTTAGTAACATAATCCCTTACATTACACATTTTAGATAATCAGACTGCTTTTTGATTACTATTAGATTACTATTTTTGAACTTGTTCATCACCTTTATTTTATAAGGATAATTGTGTACCATTTTGATATAAACATACAAAAAGAAAAAAATTCCATTCATTGTAATTAACATTAAACATTACATTATGTCAAGGTTTCTCTAATGAGTTCATGTAGTAACTGCAGGGGGTTCATGAAAATCATAAAAACTTTAATAACTGCAAAATAAAACACTTACTAAAATATGATTCGGTTATTCAGATTAAATGTAACCGGTTACTATTCAGCACTGGATATAGGCTAAAGATCAAGAAAAGACAAAAGCAAATCAATACTGTAGTCATACCTATAGCAGAATGTTTAATTTTGAGCCATATTCATAGCAAACATAAGGCAACATAAAAGTACTGCTAATGTCTAAATGTTTTCAGAGATGACTGGTACGTATCATTTACAAAAGCTGGTCATGAAACAGGGGAAAGCATTCAAAAAAACTGGATTCCAGAGAAACATAATCAGCAAAATGGAAAACGGTTTCGTTCGATTTGGGCGCATACACACAGAGAAGCACAGAGATGCTTGGAAATCAACATGCACCGCCAATCGAATCCTGAACGGACACCCGTCAGTTAAAGGCAGATTATAAGACATTCTCAAGGGTCAGAAAGCAGGGATAGAGCGATAACTGCAAAGAGGCTACAGTGCACGATGGTCATCCTGCTACCGCAAACAGCCACATTTCTGTACGTAGCGCCATCTGTTGGTGGATTTGGAGATGCTTTTTTAAAATTGTGCCTTTGCAGATGAAAGCGAGAGCAGCTGGTCTTCTCACCCTCCAACTTTTGCTTAAAGTTTCCGCTTTGTTGCTGATCTGAGACCAGTTTCGAGTCGTCTGAAATGTGTATTAATATATAATTTGGGAATATGAAAAATGGTCCAAGATCAGCAACAACAACAACAACAAAAACATTTAAAGCTGGTGCGCTTAGAGTCCGGGTTCTTCAATCGCTGTTGTCCTGGAGGCAGAGAGTTGTTCAGTTATTTAATGCAGAATAAACGAAAACATGTATAATAATGCGTTTCGTTGGTTTGCTCACCTCTCGGGGTTGATTGGTTTCTGTTGCTGCTCCTCTTTCTGTTCTTGCTCTATTCTACAAAGAGAAGAGCATTCTGGGTAAACTGTGAGTTTCTGTAAGCATTATCTAATAAGTGTCAAATAAGCCAATTTTGAGGAGTTTGTTGATTACCTCTCTTTTCTAGCGTTCGTTCTTTCTTCTTCAAATCTGCAAAAAAGACAATTTGATCTTAAAAACTGGCGTCAGATTATAATTTTGTGTAAAATATGTTTGAAATCTTCTTACTGTAAGACACACTCGGGGATCTGGATATGATCCATAGGGACAATCTTTTCCAGCTCTTCCAGACTGTGCACATAACGGATCTTATTCATGAACTTCACGCTGTAGACAGAGGATTAAAGATCATTGATGAGTATGTCTGAACCTTGCATAATGAAACAAATAAAGTTATGTTATCTTCAGATTAATTGACCAATATTTTAGCCTTTTCAGTGACTCTAATCAATTTCAAATCCTGTTGAATGATATGTTTTTACCTGATGAAGGGTTTGGAAATTGCGATGACTGTGCGGATGAACCAGGACGGGTGAGTGATGATCAGAGATTTCAGGTTTTTCCTCAGTCTGAGGATGAAGATTAAAGATGTTTATCTCAATTTCTTCAAATCCACTTTGCATTAAACTGATGACAATGTCCATACCTTCTGTCGATCATCTGATAGCACTTCTTGAGCCAGCTAATGCCAGGCATCTTGTTCCTCGGCGTTCCTCCGTTCATGAAGATGATCAGGTAATCCTCAGCCACCAGCATCTCCAGACTGCTCACCACATACCTGAGAAGAGAAGCCAAATAAGAAAATTACACAACTAGAAGATTGTACAGTGCATGCTAAGTCAAGTATTTCCATTTCCTCACAGAAAGAGGTTTTCCATCAGGTAATGGTAATCTGGGCAGCTGCTGTCAGGAAGGTAGCAAGCCGTGAACACAATGATGGCGTTCAGACCTTCGCCATAGTACCCTAAAGAACAGAGAAGAAGCGACTTCAGGACACTGCAGAGATTATATAAACTGCTTGATTCTGAAGCATGACGTACCTCCGTGTGATATGACACGCAGATAGGGCCGTATGACCTGCATATCGATCCGATGCTCCTGTTCACCAATGATCACGGTCCTCCACAGACGCCCGTTGACACCCGTCCCGTCCACACCTTCTCCATCAGCATCGCTGTCAGCTGGAGGGGCTTTGGCCGAGGCGATGGGTGTATCATCTGAAAGCCATGGACCAATGAATGGAATGGAATCGTATCTATCTATCTTTTTCCTGAGTCGTGAAGAACAGTATGTTCTTACCCTCCCACTCCAGGTCATTGCCATTGGTAATGAACTCCAGTGAGTCCGTGTCATCGGGCGTCTCAATATCATCCACGTTAATATCCAAATCATCCGGCGTATCCAGGAAGTCATCGGAGAACAAGGACCCTTCGCTTTGGTCCAACGACAAGTTCATATCCGGGGCCACCAGCGTGCGCCGCTTCCGGTGAGCTCCGCCCACTCCGGCTCCACCAATGAGGAGAGAGTTTGGGGGAGCTGAGCCAATAAAGATAAAGGAGCATGACGGAGTGCAAATTAATCATTTAAGATGAAGATTTGTGTATGAATCCAAGTCACTTACAAGTTCTCCCCTCGTTCAGGCGCAGGAAGAGTCCATGTCACCCTCCGCAGGAAGTGGCCTAGTGAGGACAATATTCGAAATTCATTTTAAATACAGATTTATGTAAGCGCAAATGGAGTTTTAAAGGGATGCTCCAGCCCAAAATGAAATTTTGTCATTAGTCACATACCCCCCAAACCTGTAAAAGCCTAGTTCGTCTTTGGAACACAATTTAAGATGTTTTGGATGAAAACCGGGAGGCTTGTGACTGTCCCATTGACTGGCAAGTAAATTACACAAAAAATATTCTCGTCGCTTCATAACGTTACGGTTTGAACCACTGAAGCTAGATGGACAATTCTGACAATGTCTTTCATACTTTTCTGGACCTTGACAGTGTAAGTTGCTTGGCAGTCAATGGGACAGTCACAAGCCTCCCGTTTTTCATCCAAGATATCTTAAATGGGTTCCGAAGGGTTTGGAACAACATGGGGGTAAATGATTAATGACAAATTTTCCATTATAGGGTGGAGTATCCATTTAAGTAAGAAAGTCCTAAATTTTGGGAACAAAATGAGGATGAGTTAAAAAGACAAAATTGTAATTCTTGGGTAACTGCTCTTTAAGACCAGAGCATATTGTTGATATGCTAATTAGGGAGTATAGGCCCTTGGGGTCGGTGCACACGCAGCTGGTAAATAGAGGGGGGTTGTCAGAGCCGGCGGGGTTCACAGCTGCCGCTTTTGTGCTAAAAGACGATTTAATGAAACGCACATTTTAGACGACAATGCCAAACCAAAAGACTTGAGAAAGACAGTGATGAGCATCAAAAACGCAAAAACATACTAAGCAATATATAGTCATTTTGCATAACAATACTATCAAATGCTAATAAACTATATGAATCAGAGTCTTAATTTGATACGCTGTTATTTATAACAACATTAGATCCCCTGTGGAGATTCATCGGATTTCTGTTTTTCCAATAGGGTGTTGGAAATTAACAGTAATTCGGCATTATTAAACATATCTTAATCAAACAAACCTAATAAAAAAAGATGGTTTTAGTACAAACAAACCTGAAAACGCACCATCAAAGCTGCTCTCGCTTAACTCACCTGCTGCGTGAGACAACTAGATTCTGCTGATTTCTGATTCTGCGAGTTCTTATTCCAAGCTAGCGTGAAATCTCATGGTCCTAACGCTGTTTAGTATTTCTAAAGCATCATTCTGTCGTGTGATGCTGGAGCTGCTCCTCTAAGCCTGACCTGCCTCCATTTTCCTGGTGTGTGCTGCTTGTGTTGTTGGCAGCTCGCTGCGTCACATGACGTCGTGGCTGCTTTCCATGTAAGGAGAGAGCTGCACCTGCTCC
>NW_020526838.1:0-42265 GCF_003368295.1 Carassius auratus
CCTTTGGACTTGTCTTATTTGGAGGTTTTGAGTTGTAGAGTTGTTGATTCTGATTTGGAGTAACCAAAGACTTGAGTTTACAGTGAAGCAGTCAATGTTTGATATTGTTGAATCGTAGGATCTAACTTAATCTGTGGCTCTAAGCACAGAAGTTGTGGGTGTATGGCTCAATGAAAAGCATGTTTCTTCAAAGATGTGGGGGTATAGCTCAGTGGTAGAGCATTTGACTGCAGATCGGTGCCCTTTGGACCTTTGGATTTGGCAAATTAGGAATAAGTGGCAAACATGTTACATAGAAAGATTCTGTATGTGATATAAACCATTTGAGTCTGTAATCAAGCCATCCACACTCAAATCTGGGTGCCCCTTTGGACTTGTCTTATTTGGAGGTTTTGAGTTGTAGAGTTGTTGATTCTGATTTGGAGTAACCAAAGACTTGAGTTTACAGTGAAGCAGTCAATGTTTGATATTGTTGAATCGTAGGATCTAACTTAATTTGTGGCTCTAAGCACAGAAGTCTGTGGGGGTATGGCTCAATGAAAGAGCATGTTTCTTCAAAGATGTGGGGGTATAGCTCAGTGGTAGAGCATTTGACTGCAGATCAAGAGGTCCCCGGTTCAAATCCGGGTGCCCCTTTGGATTTGGCAGATTAGGAATAAGTGCAGGCTTATGTATATAGTAAGATTCTGTATGTGATTATACCTCAGTGGCACATCTTCTCGCTAGGTAATTTTTTTGTATCTGGCATTCTTTTCATATCCAAAATCTTTATCTAAAAGTGAGTCTGTCATCTTGTGTGTGGCTATGATCCAGAGTGTGTGGGGGTATAGCTCAGTGGTAGAGCATTTGACTGCAGATCAAGAGGTCCCCGGTTCAAATCCGGGTGCCCCTATGGATTTGGCAGATTAGGAATATCTTCCTGCCTTTTAGTGCTCATACCTTACGGCAGGGATAAGCAACTTCGGTCCTGGAGGGCCACTGCCCTGCAGAGTTTAGCTCCAACCCTAATTAAACTCACTGGGACAAGGCAATCAGTGTTTTCGGGATTACTAGATAGATACAGGCAGGTGAGTTTTCATGAGGGCTGAAGCGAATCTCTGCAGGATAGTGGCCCTCCAGGACTGCAGTTGCCTATCCCTGCTGTACGGGGTAATATCTCAATGGCACGGCGTTTGATTGCAGATCAAGAGGTCCCAGGTTCATTCCATGTGCCTAATTTGGGCTTGGCATATTAGGAATAAACAAATCCTTGACATAAGTTCATTTTTGTGGTTTGTGCTCATGCAGTACGGGGTTATAGCTCAACGACAGATCATTTGTCTGCAGATCAATAGGTCTACATTTTGGATCTGGCTTGCTTGACATAATCAACGACATGAGTTCAAATTGAGTCTGTAATCAAGCCATCCACATTTCAAATCTGGGTGCCCCCTTTGGACTTGTCTTATTTGGAGGTTTTGAGTTGTAGAGTTGTTGATTCTGATTTGGAGTAACCAAAGACTTGAGTTTACAGTGAAGCAGTCAATGTTTGATATTGTTGAATCGTAGGATCTAACTTAATCTGTGGCTCTAAGCACAGAAGTCTGTGGGTGTATGGCTCAATGAAAGAGCATGTTTCTTCAAAGATGTGGGGGTATAGCTCAGTGGTAGAGCATTTGACTGCAGATCCGGGTGCCCCTTTGGATTTTGCAAATTAGGAATAAGTGCAAACATGTCTACATAGAAAGATTCTGTATGTGATTATAAACCATTTGAGTCTGTAATCAAGCCATCCACACTTCAAATCTGGGTGCCCCCTTTGGACTTGTCTTATTTGGAGGTTTTGAGTTGTAGAGTTGTTGATTCTGATTTGGAGTAACCAAAGACTTGAGTTCAAGTGAAGCAGTCAATGTTTGATATTGTTGAATCGTAGGATCTAACTTAATCTTTGGCTCTAAGCACAGAAGTCTGTGGGGGTGTGGCTCAATGAAAGAGCATGTTCTCCAAAGATGTGGGGGTATAGCTCAGTGGTAGAGCATTTGACTGCAGATCAAGAGGTCCCCGGTTCAAATCGGGTGCCCCTATGGATTTGGCAGATTAGGAATATCTTCCTGCCTTTTAGTGCTCATACCTTACGGCAGGGATAAGCAACTTCGGTCCTGGAGGGCCACTGCCCTGCAGAGTTTAGCTCCAACCCTAATTAAACTCACTGGGACAAGGCAATCAGTGTTTTCGGGATTACTAGATAGATACAGGCAGGTGAGTTTTCATGAGGGCTGAAGCGAATCTCTGCAGGATAGTGGCCCTCCAGGACTGGAGTTGCCTATCCCTGCTGTACGGGGTAATATCTCAATGGCACGGCGTTTGATTGCAGATCAAGAGGTCCCAGGTTCATTCCATGTGCCTAATTTGGGCTTGGCATATTAGGAATAAACAAATCCTTGACATAAGTTCATTTTTGTGGTTTGTGCTCATGCAGTACGGGGTTATAGCTCAACGACAGAGCATTTGTCTGCAGATCAATAGGTCTACATTTTGGATCTGGCTTGCTTGACATAATCGACGACATGAGTTCAAATTGAGTCTGTAATCAAGCCATCCACATTTCAAATCTGGGTGCCCCCTTTGGACTTGTCTTATTTGGAGGTTTTGAGTTGTAGAGTTGTTGATTCTGATTTGGAGTAACCAAAGACTTGAGTTTACAGTGAAGCAGTCAATGTTTGATATTGTTGAATCGTAGGATCTAACTTAATCTGTGGCTCTAAGCACAGAAGTCTGTGGGGGTATGGCTCAATGAAAGAGCATGTTTCTTCAAAGATGTGGGGGTATAGCTCAGTGGTAGAGCATTTGACTGCAGATCCGGGTGCCCCTTTGGATTTGGCAAATTAGGAATAAGTGCAAACATGTCTACATAGAAAGATTCTGTATGTGATTATAAACCATTTGAGTCTGTAATCAAGCCATCCACACTTCAAATCTGGGTGCCCCTTTGGACTTGTCTTATTTGGAGGTTTTGAGTTGTAGAGTTGTTGATTCTGATTTGGAGTTACCAAAGACTTGAGTTCAAGTGAAGCAGTCAATGTTTGATATTGTTGAATCGTAGGATCTAACTTAATCTTTGGCTCTAAGCACAGAAGTCTGTGGGGGTTTGGCTCAATGAAAGAGCATGTTTCTCCAAAGATGTGGGGGTATAGCTCAGTGGTAGAGCATTTGACTGCAGATCAAGAGGTCCCCGGTTCAAATCCGGGTGCCCCCTATGGATTTGGCAGATTAGGAATATCTTCCTGCCTTTTAGTGCTCATACCTTACGGCAGGGATAAGCAACTTCGGTCCTGGAGGGCCACTGCCCTGCAGAGTTTAGCTCCAACCCTAATTAAACTCACTGGGACAAGGCAATCAGTGTTTTCGGGATTACTAGATAGATACAGGCAGGTGAGTTTTCATGAGGGCTGAAGCGAATCTCTGCAGGATAGTGGCCCTCCAGGACTGGAGTTGCCTATCCCTGCTGTACGGGGTAATATCTCAATGGCACGGCGTTTGATTGCAGATCAAGAGGTCCCAGGTTCATTCCATGTGCCTAATTTGGGCTTGGCATATTAGGAATAAACAAATCCTTGACATAAGTTCATTTTTGTGGTTTGTGCTCATGCAGTACGGGGTTATAGCTCAACGACAGAGCATTTGTCTGCAGATCAATAGGTCTACATTTTGGATCTGGCTTGCTTGACATAATCAACGACATGAGTTCAAATTGAGTCTGTAATCAAGCCATCCACATTTCAAATCTGGGTGCCCCCTTTGGACTTGTCTTATTTGGAGGTTTTGAGTTGTAGAGTTGTTGATTCTGATTTGGAGTAACCAAAGACTTGAGTTTACAGTGAAGCAGTCAATGTTTGATATTGTTGAATCGTAGGATCTAACTTAATCTGTGGCTCTAAGCACAGAAGTCTGTGGGGGTATGGCTCAATGAAAGAGCATGTTTCTTCAAAGATGTGGGGGTATAGCTCAGTGGTAGAGCATTTGACTGCAGATCCGGGTGCCCCTTTGGATTTGGCAAATTAGGAATAAGTGCAAACATGTCTACATAGAAAGATTCTGTATGTGATTATAAACCATTTGAGTCTGTAATCAAGCCATCCACACTTCAAATCTGGGTGCCCCCTTTGGACTTGTCTTATTTGGAGGTTTTGAGTTGTAGAGTTGTTGATTCTGATTTGGAGTTACCAAAGACTTGAGTTCAAGTGAAGCAGTCAATGTTTGATATTGTTGAATCGTAGGATCTAACTTAATCTTTGGCTCTAAGCACAGAAGTCTGTGGGGGTGTGGCTCAATGAAAGAGCATGTTTCTCCAAAGATGTGGGGGTATAGCTCAGTGGTAGAGCATTTGACTGCAGATCAAGAGGTCCCCGGTTCAAATCCGGGTGCCCCCTATGGATTTGGCAGATTAGGAATATCTTCCTGCCTTTTAGTGCTCATACCTTACGGCAGGGATAAGCAACTTCGGTCCTGGAGGGCCACTGCCCTGCAGAGTTTAGCTCCAACCCTAATTAAACTCACTGGGACAAGGCAATCAGTGTTTTCGGGATTACTAGGTAGATACAGGCAGGTGAGTTTTCATGGAGGGCTGAAGCGAATCTCTGCAGGATAGTGGCCCTCCAGGACTGCAGTTGCCTATCCCTGCCTGTACGGGGTAATATCTCAATGGCACGGCGTTTGATGGCAGATCAAGAGGTCCCAGGTTCATTCATGTGCCTAATTTGGGCTTGGCATATTAGGAATAAACAATCCTTGACATAAGTTACATTTTGTGGTTGTGCTCAGGCAGTACGGGGTTATAAGCTCAACGACAGAGCATTTGTCTGCAGATCAATAGGTCTACATTTTGGATCTGGCTTGCTTGACATAATCAACGACATGAGTTCAAATTGAGTCTGTAATCAGCCATCCACATTTCAAATCTGGGTGCCCCCTTGGACTTGTCTTATTTGGAGGTTTGAGTGTAGAGTTGTTGATTCTGATTTGGAGTAACCAAAGACTTGAGTTACAGTGAAGCAGTCAAATGTTTGATATTGTTGAATCGTAGGATCTAACTTAATCTGTGGCTCTAAGCACAGAAGTCTGTGGTGTATGGCTCAATGAAAGAACATGTTTCTTCAAAAGATGTGGGGTATAGCTCAGTGGTAGAGCATTTGACTGCAGATCCGGTGCCCCTTGGACCTTTGGATTTGGCAAATTAGGAATAAGTGCAAAACATTCTCACATAGAAAGATTCTGTATGTGATTATAAACCATTTGAGTCTGTAATCAAGCCATCCACACTTCAAATCTGGGTGCCCCCCTTTGGACTTGTCTTATTTGGAGGTTTTGAGTTGTAGAGTTGTTGATTCTGATTTGGAGTAACCAAAGAATTGAGTTTACCAGTGAACCAGTCAATGTTTGATATTGTTGAATCGTAGGATTTAACTTAATTTGTGGCTCTAAGCATAGAAGTCTGTGGGGGTATGGCTCAATGAAAGAGCATGTTTCTTCAAAGATGTGGGGGTATAGCTCAGTGGTAGAGCATTTGACTGCAGATCAAGAGGTCCCCGGTTCAAATCCGGGTGCCCCCTTTGGATTTGGCAGATTAGGAATACGTGCAGGCTTATGTATATAGTAAGATTCTGTATGTGATTATACCTCAGTGGCACATCTTCTCGCTAGGTAAATTTTTTTGTATCTGGCATTCTTTTCATATCCAAAATCTTTATCCAAAAGTGAGTCTGTCATCTTGTGTGTGGCTATGATCCAGATAGTGTTAGGGGTATAGCTCAGTGGTATAGCATTTGACTGCAGATCAAGAGGTCCCCGGTTCAAATCCAGTGCCCACTATGGATTTGGCAGATTAGGAATATCTTCCTGCCTTTTAGTGCTCATACCTTACGGCAGGGATAAGCAACTTCGGTCCTGGAGGGCCACTGCCCTGCAGAGTTTAGCTCCAACCCTAATTTAAACTCACTGGGACAAGGCAATCAGTGTTTTCGGGATTACTAGATAGATACAGGCAGGTGAGTTTTCATGAGGGCTGAAGCGAATCTCTGCAGGATAGTGGCCCTCCAGGACTGCAGTTGCCTATCCCTGCTGTACGGGGTAATATCTCAATGGCACGGCGTTTGATTGCAGATCAAGAGGTCCCAGGTTCATTCCATGTGCCTAATTTGGGCTTGGCATATTAGGAATAAACAAATCCTTGACATAAGTTCATTTTTGTGGTTTGTGCTCATGCAGTACAGGGTTATAGCTCAACGACAGATCATTTGTCTGCAGATCAATAGGTCTACATTTTGGATCTGGCTTGCTTGACATAATCAACGACATGAGTTCAAATTGAGTCTGTAATCAAGCCATCCACATTTCAAATCTGGGTGCCCCCTTTGGACTTGTCTTATTTGGAGGTTTTGAGTTGTAGAGTTGTTGATTCTGATTTGGAGTAACCAAAGACTTGAGTTTACAGTGAAGCAGTCAATGTTTGATATTGTTGAATCGTAGGATCTAACTTAATCTGTGGCTCTAAGCACAGAAGTCTGTGGGTGTATGGCTCAATGAAAGAGCATGTTTCTTCAAAGATGTGGGGTATAGCTCAGTGGTAGAGCATTTGACTGCAGATCCGGGTGCCCCTTTGGATTTTGCAAATTAGGAATAAGTGCAAACATGTCTACATAGAAAGATTCTGTATGTGATTATAAACCATTTGAGTCTGTAATCAAGCCATCCACACTTCAAATCTGGGTGCCCCCTTTGGACTTGTCTTATTTGGAGGTTTTGAGTTGTAGAGTTGTTGATTCTGATTTGGAGTAACCAAAGACTTGAGTTCAAGTGAAGCAGTCAATGTTTGATATTGTTGAATCGTAGGATCTAACATTAATCTTTGGCTCTAAGCACAGAAGTCTGTGGGGGTGTGGCTCAATGAAAGAGCATGTCTCTCCAAAGATGTGGGGGTATAGCTCAGTGGTAGAGCATTTGACTGCAGATCAAGAGGTCCCCGGTTCAAATTCGGGTGTCCCCTATGGATTTGGCAGATTAGGAATATCTTCCTGCCTTTTAGTGCTCATACTGTACGGCAGGGATAAGCAACTTCGGTCCTGGAGGGCCACTGCCCTGCAGAGTTTAGCTCCAACCCTAATAAAACTCACTGGGACAAGGCAATCAGTGTTTCGGGATTACTAGATAGATACAGGCAGGTGAGTTTCATGAGGGCTGAAGCGAATCTCTGCAGGATAGTGGCCCTCCAGGACTGGAGTTGCCTATCCCTGCTGTACGGGGTAATATCTCAATGGCACGACGTTTGATTGCAGATCAAGAGGTCCCAGGTTCATTCCATGTGCCTAATTTGGGCTTGGCATATTAGGAATAAACAAATCCTTGACATAAGTTCATTTTTGTGGTTTGTGCTCATGCAGTACGGGGTTATAGCTCAACGACAGAGCATTTGTCTGCAGATCAATAGGTATACATTTTGGATCTGGCTTGCTTGACATAATCGACGACATGAGTTCAAATTGAGTCTGTAATCAAGCCATCCACATTTCAAATCTGGGTGCCCCCTTTGGACTTGTCTTATTTGGAGGTTTTGAGTTGTAGAGTTGTTGATTCTGATTTGGAGTAACCAAAGACTTGAGTTTACAGTGAAGCAGTCAATGTTTGATATTGTTGAATCGTAGGATCTAACTTAATCTGTGGCTCTAAGCACAGAAGTCTGTGGGGGTATGGCTCAATGAAAGAGCATGTTTCTTCAAAGATGTGGGGGTATAGCTCAGTGGTAGAGCATTTGACTGCAGATCCGGGTGCCCCTTTGGATTTGGCAAATTAGGAATAAGTGCAAACATGTCTACATAGAAAGATTCTGTATGTGATTATAAACCATTTGAGTCTGTAATCAAGCCATCCACACTTCAAATCTGGGTGCCCCTTTTGGACTTGTCTTGTTTGGAGGTTTTGAGTTGTAGAGTTGTTGATTCTGATTTGGAGTTACCAAAGACTTGAGTTCAAGTGAAGCAGTCAATGTTTGATATTGTTGAATCGTAGGATCTAACTTAATCTTTGGCTCTAAGCACAGAAGTCTGTGGGGGTTTGGCTCAATGAAAGAGCATGTTTCTCCAAAGATGTGGGGGAATAGCTCAGTGGTAAAGCATTTGACTGCAGATCAAGAGGTCCCCGGTTCAAATCCGGGTGCCCCCTATGGATTTGGCAGATTAGGAATATCTTCCTGCCTTTTAGTGCTCATACCTTACGGCAGGGATAAGCAACTTCGGTCCTGGAGGGCCACTGCCCTGCAGAGTTTAGCTCCAACCCTAATTAAACTCACTGGGACAAGGCAATCAGTGTTTTCGGATTACTAGGTAGATACAGGCAGGTGAGTTTTCATGAGGGCTGAAGCGAATCTCTGCAGGATAGTGGCCCTCCAGGACTGCAGTTGCCTATCCCTGCTGTACGGGGTAATATCTCAATGGCACGGCGTTTGATTGCAGATCAAGAGGTCCCAGGTTCATTCCATGTGCCTAATTTGGGCTTGGCATATTAGGAATAAACAAATCCTTGACATAAGTTCATTTTTGTGGTTTGTGCTCATGCAGTACAGGGTTATAGCTCAACGACAGATCATTTGTCTGCAGATCAATAGGTCTACATTTTGGATCTGGCTTGCTTGACATAATCAACGACATGAGTTCAAATTGAGTCTGTAATCAAGCCATCCACATTTCAAATCTGGGTGCCCCCTTTGGACTTGTCTTATTTGGAGGTTTTGAGTTGTAGAGTTGTTGATTCTGATTTGGAGTAACCAAAGACTTGAGTTTACAGTGAAGCAGTCAATGTTTGATATTGTTGAATCGTAGGATCTAACTTAATCTGTGGCTCTAAGCACAGAAGTCTGTGGGTGTATGGCTCAATGAAAGAGCATGTTTCTTCAAAGATGTGGGGGTATAGCTCAGTGGTAGAGCATTTGACTGCAGATCCGGGTGCCCCTTTGGATTTTGCAAATTAGGAATAAGTGCAAACATGTCTACATAGAAAGATTCTGTATGTGATTATAAACCATTTGAGTCTGTAATCAAGCCATCCACACTTCAAATCTGGGTGCCCCCTTTGGACTTGTCTTATTTGGAGGTTTTGAGTTGTAGAGTTGTTGATTCTGATTTGGAGTAACCAAAGACTTGAGTTCAAGTGAAGCAGTCAATGTTTGATATTGTTGAATCGTAGGATCTAACTTAATCTTTGGCTCTAAGCACAGAAGTCTGTGGGGGTGTGGCTCAATGAAAGAGCATGTCTCTCCAAAGATGTGGGGGTATAGCTCAGTGGTAGAGCATTTGACTGCAGATCAAGAGGTCCCCGGTTCAAATTCGGGTGTCCCCTATGGATTTGGCAGATTAGGAATATGTTCCTGCCTTTTAGTGCTCATACTGTACGGCAGGGATAAGCAACTTCGGTCCTGGAGGGCCACTGCCCTGCAGAGTTTAGCTCCAACCCTAATAAAACTCACTGGGACAAGGCAATCAGTGTTTTCGGGATTACTAGATAGATACAGGCAGGTGAGTTTTCATGAGGGCTGAAGCGAATCTCTGCAGGATAGTGGCCCTCCAGGACTGGAGTTGCCTATCCCTGCTGTACGGGGTAATATCTCAATGGCACGACGTTTGATTGCAGATCAAGAGGTCCCAGGTTCATTCCATGTGCCTAATTTGGGCTTGGCATATTAGGAATAAACAAATCCTTGACATAAGTTCATTTTTGTGGTTTGTGCTCATGCAGTACGGGGTTATAGCTCAACGACAGAGCATTTGTCTGCAGATCAATAGGTATACATTTTGGATCTGGCTTGCTTGACATAATCGACGACATGAGTTCAAATTGAGTCTGTAATCAAGCCATCCACATTTCAAATCTGGGTGCCCCCTTTGGACTTGTCTTATTTGGAGGTTTTGAGTTGTAGAGTTGTTGATTCTGATTTGGAGTAACCAAAGACTTGAGTTTACAGTGAAGCAGTCAATGTTTGATATTGTTGAATCGTAGGATCTAACTTAATCTGTGGCTCTAAGCACAGAAGTCTGTGGGGGTATGGCTCAATGAAAGAGCATGTTTCTTCAAAGATGTGGGGGTATAGCTCAGTGGTAGAGCATTTGACTGCAGATCCGGGTGCCCCTTTGGATTTGGCAAATTAGGAATAAGTGCAAACATGTCTACATAGAAAGATTCTGTATGTGATTATAAACCATTTGAGTCTGTAATCAAGCCATCCACACTTCAAATCTGGGTGCCCACTTTGGACTTGTCTTGTTTGGAGGTTTTGAGTTGTAGAGTTGTTGATTCTGATTTGGAGTTACCAAAGACTTGAGTTCAAGTGAAGCAGTCAATGTTTGATATTGTTGAATCGTAGGATCTAACTTAATCTTTGGCTCTAAGCACAGAAGTCTGTGGGGGTTTGGCTCAATGAAAGAGCATGTTTCTCCAAAGATGTGGGGGAATAGCTCAGTGGTAGAGCATTTGACTGCAGATCAAGAGGTCCCCGGTTCAAATCCGGGTGCCCCCTATGGATTTGGCAGATTAGGAATATCTTCCTGCCTTTTAGTGCTCATACCTTACGGCAGGGATAAGCAACTTCGGTCCTGGAGGGCCACTGCCCTGCAGAGTTTAGCTCCAACCCTAATTAAACTCACTGGGACAAGGCAATCAGTGTTTTCGGGATTACTAGGTAGATACAGGCAGGTGAGTTTTCATGAGGGCTGAAGCGAATCTCTGCAGGATAGTGGCCCTCCAGGACTGCAGTTGCCTATCCCTGCTGTACGGGGTAATATCTCAATGGCACGGCGTTTGATTGCAGATCAAGAGGTCCCAGGTTCATTCCATGTGCCTAATTTGGGCTTGGCATATTAGGAATAAACAAATCCTTGACATAAGTTCATTTTGTGGTTTGTGCTCATGCAGTACAGGGTTATAGCTCAACGACAGATCATTTGTCTGCAGATCAATAGGTCTACATTTTGGATCTGGCTTGCTTGACATAATCAACGACATGAGTTCAAATTGAGTCTGTAATCAAGCCATCCACATTTCAAATCTGGGTGCCCCCTTTGGACTTGTCTTATTTGGAGGTTTTGAGTTGTAGAGTTGTTGATTCTGATTTGGAGTAACCAAAGACTTGAGTTTACAGTGAAGCAGTCAATGTTTGATATTGTTGAATCGTAGGATCTAACTTAATCTGTGGCTCTAAGCACAGAAGTCTGTGGGTGTATGGCTCAATGAAAGAGCATGTTTCTTCAAAGATGTGGGGGTATAGCTCAGTGGTAGAGCATTTGACTGCAGATCCGGGTGCCCCTTTGGATTTTGCAAATTAGGAATAAGTGCAAACATGTCTACATAGAAAGATTCTGTATGTGATTATAAACCATTTGAGTCTGTAATCAAGCCATCCACACTTCAAATCTGGGTGCCCCCTTTGGACTTGTCTTATTTGGAGGTTTTGAGTTGTAGATTTGTTGATTCTGATTTGGAGTAACCAAAGACTTGAGTTCAAGTGAAGCAGTCAATGTTTGATATTGTTGAATCGTAGGATCTAACTTAATCTTTGGCTCTAAGCACAGAAGTCTGTGGGGGTGTGGCTCAATGAAAGAGCATGTGTCTCCAAAGATGTGGGGGTATAGCTCAGTGGTAGAGCATTTGACTGCAGATCAAGAGGTCCCCGGTTCAAATTCGGGTGTCCCCTATGGATTTGGCAGATTAGGAATATCTTCCTGCCTTTTAGTGCTCATACTGTACGGCAGGGATAAGCAACTTCGGTCCTGGAGGGCCACTGCCCTGCAGAGTTTAGCTCCAACCCTAATAAAACTCACTGGGACAAGGCAATCAGTGTTTTCGGGATTACTAGATAGATACAGGCAGGTGAGTTTTCATGAGGGCTGAAGCGAATCTCTGCAGGATAGTGGCCCTCCAGGACTGGAGTTGCCTATCCCTGCTGTACGGGGTAATATCTCAATGGCACGACGTTTGATTGCAGATCAAGAGGTCCCAGGTTCATTCCATGTGCCTAATTTGGGCTTGGCATATTAGGAATAAACAAATCCTTGACATAAGTTCATTTTTGTGGTTTGTGCTCATGCAGTACGGGGTTATAGCTCAACGACAGAGCATTTGTCTGCAGATCAATAGGTCTACATTTTGGATCTGGATTGCTTGACTTAATCAACGACATGAGTTCAAATTGAGTCTGTAATCAAGCCATTCACATTTCAAATCTGGGTGCCCCCTTTGGACTTGTCTTATTTGGAGGTTTTGAGTTGTAGAGTTGTTGATTCTGATTTGGAGTAACCAAAGACTTGAGTTTACAGTGCAGCAGTCAATGTTTGATATTGTTGAATTGTAGGATCTAACTTAATCTGTGGCTCTAAGCACAGAAGTCTGTGGGGGTATGGCTCAATGAAAGAGCCTGTTTCTTCAAAGATGTGGGGGTATAGCTCAGTGGTAGAGCATTTGACTGCAGATCCGGGTGCCCCTTTGGATTTGGCAAATTAGGAATAAGTGCAAACATGTCTACATAGAAAGATTCTGTATGTGATTATAAACCATTTGAGTCTGTAATCAAGCCATCCACACTTCAAATCTGGGTGCCCCCTTTGGACTTGTCTTATTTGGAGGTTTGAGTTGTAGAGTTGTTGATTCTGATTTGGAGTAACCAAAGACTTGAGTTCAAGTGAAGCAGTCAATGTTTGATATTGTTGAATCGTAGGATCTAACTTAATCTTTGGCTCTAAGCACAGAAGTCTGTGGGGGTGTGGCTCAATGAAAGAGCATGTTTCTCCAAAGATGTGGGGGTATAGCTCAGTGGTAGAGCATTTGACTGCAGATCAAGAGGTCCCCGGTTCAAATCCGGGTGCCCCCTATGGATTTGGCAGATTAGGAATAAGTGCAGGCTTATCTGTATAGTAAGATTCTGTATGTGATTATACCTCAGTGGCACATCCTCTCGCTAGGTATTTTTTTTGTATCTGGCATTCTTTTCACATCCAAAATCTTTATCCATAAGTGAGTCTGTCATAATGTGTGTGGCTATGACCCAGGGAGTGTGTGGGGGTATAGCTCAGTGGTAGAGCATTTGACTGCAGATCAAGAGGTCCCCGGTTCAAATCCGGGTGCCCCCTATGGATTTGGCAGATAAGGAATATCTTCCTGCCTTTTGTGCTCATACTGTACGGCAGGGATAATCTGGGTGCCCCCTTTGGACTTGTCTTATTTGGAGGTTTTGAGTTGTAGAGTTGTTGATTCTGATTTGGAGTAACCAAAGACTTGAGTTTACAGTGAAGCAGTCAATGTTTGATATTGTTGAATCGTAGGATCTAACTTAATCTGTGGCTCTAAGCACAGAAGTCTGTGGGTGTATGGCTCAATGAAAGAGCATGTTTCTTCAAAGATGTGGGGGTATAGCTCAGTGGTAGAGCATTTGACTGCAGATCCGGGTGCCCCTTTGGATTTTGCAAATTAGGAATAAGTGCAAACATGTCTACATAGAAAGATTCTGTATGTGATTATAAACCATTTGAGTCTGTAATCAAGCCATCCACACTTCAAATCTGGGTGCCCCCTTTGGACTTGTCTTATTTGGAGGTTTTGAGTTGTAGAGTTGTTGATTCTGATTTGGAGTAACCAAAGACTTGAGTTCAAGTGAAGCAGACAATGTTTGATATTGTTGAATCGTAGGATCTAACATAATCTTTGGCTCTAAGCACAGAAGTCTGTGGGGGTGTGGCTCAATGAAAGAGCATGTCTCTCCAAAGATGTGGGGGTATAGCTCAGTGGTAGAGCATTTGACTGCAGATCAAGAGGTCCCCGGTTCAAATTCGGGTGTCCCCTATGGATTTGGCAGATTAGGAATATCTTCCTGCCTTTTAGTGCTCATACTGTACGGCAGGGATAAGCAACTTCGGTCCTGGAGGGCCACTGCCCTGCAGAGTTTAGCTCCAACCCTAATAAAACTCACTGGGACAAGGCAATCAGTGTTTTCGGGATTACTAGATAGATACAGGCAGGTGAGTTTTCATGAGGGCTGAAGCGAATCTCTGCAGGATAGTGGCCCTCCAGGACTGGAGTTGCCTATCCCTGCTGTACGGGGTAATATCTCAATGGCACGACGTTTGATTGCAGATCAAGAGGTCCCAGGTTCATTCCATGTGCCTAATTTGGGCTTGGCATATTAGGAATAAACAAATCCTTGACATAAGTTCATTTTTGTGGTTTGTGCTCATGCAGTACGGGGTTATAGCTCAACGACAGAGCATTTGTCTGCAGATCAATAGGTATACATTTTGGATCTGGCTTGCTTGACATAATCGACGACATGAGTTCAAATTGAGTCTGTAATCAAGCCATCCACATTTCAAATCTGGGTGCCCCCTTTGGACTTGTCTTATTTGGAGGTTTTGAGTTGTAGAGTTGTTGATTCTGATTTGGAGTAACCAAAGACTTGAGTTTACAGTGAAGCAGTCAATGTTTGATATTGTTGAATCGTAGGATCTAACTTAATCTGTGGCTCTAAGCACAGAAGTCTGTGGGGGTATGGCTCAATGAAAGAGCATGTTTCTTCAAAGATGTGGGGGTATAGCTCAGTGGTAGAGCATTTGACTGCAGATCCGGGTGCCCCTTTGGATTTGGCAAATTAGGAATAAGTGCAAACATGTCTACATAGAAAGATTCTGTATGTGATTATAAACCATTTGAGTCTGTAATCAAGCCATCCACACTTCAAATCTGGGTGCCCCTTTTGGACTTGTCTTGTTTGGAGGTTTTGAGTTGTAGAGTTGTTGATTCTGATTTGGAGTTACCAAAGACTTGAGTTCAAGTGAAGCAGTCAATGTTTGATATTGTTGAATCGTAGGATCTAACTTAATCTTTGGCTCTAAGCACAGAAGTCTGTGGGGGTTTGGCTCAATGAAAGAGCATGTTTCTCCAAAGATGTGGGGGAATAGCTCAGTGGTAAAGCATTTGACTGCAGATCAAGAGGTCCCCGGTTCAAATCCGGGTGCCCCCTATGGATTTGGCAGATTAGGAATATCTTCCTGCCTTTTAGTGCTCATACCTTACGGCAGGGATAAGCAACTTCGGTCCTGGAGGGCCACTGCCCTGCAGAGTTTAGCTCCAACCCTAATTAAACTCACTGGGACAAGGCAATCAGTGTTTTCGGGATTACTAGGTAGATACAGGCAGGTGAGTTTTCATGAGGGCTGAAGCGAATCTCTGCAGGATAGTGGCCCTCCAGGACTGCAGTTGCCTATCCCTGCTGTACGGGGTAATATCTCAATGGCACGGCGTTTGATTGCAGATCAAGAGGTCCCAGGTTCATTCCATGTGCCTAATTTGGGCTTGGCATATTAGGAATAAACAAATCCTTGACATAAGTTCATTTTTGTGGTTTGTGCTCATGCAGTACAGGGTTATAGCTCAACGACAGATCATTTGTCTGCAGATCAATAGGTCTACATTTTGGATCTGGCTTGCTTGACATAATCAACGACATGAGTTCAAATTGAGTCTGTAATCAAGCCATCCACATTTCAAATCTGGGTGCCCCCTTTGGACTTGTCTTATTTGGAGGTTTTGAGTTGTAGAGTTGTTGATTCTGATTTGGAGTAACCAAAGACTTGAGTTTACAGTGAAGCAGTCAATGTTTGATATTGTTGAATCGTAGGATCTAACTTAATCTGTGGCTCTAAGCACAGAAGTCTGTGGGTGTATGGCTCAATGAAAGAGCATGTTTCTTCAAAGATGTGGGGGTATAGCTCAGTGGTAGAGCATTTGACTGCAGATCCGGGTGCCCCTTTGGATTTTGCAAATTAGGAATAAGTGCAAACATGTCTACATAGAAAGATTCTGTATGTGATTATAAACCATTTGAGTCTGTAATCAAGCCATCCACACTTCAAATCTGGGTGCCCCCTTTGGACTTGTCTTATTTGGAGGTTTTGAGTTGTAGAGTTGTTGATTCTGATTTGGAGTAACCAAAGACTTGAGTTCAAGTGAAGCAGTCAATGTTTGATATTGTTGAATCGTAGGATCTAACTTAATCTTTGGCTCTAAGCACAGAAGTCTGTGGGGGTGTGGCTCAATGAAAGAGCATGTCTCTCCAAAGATGTGGGGGTATAGCTCAGTGGTAGAGCATTTGACTGCAGATCAAGAGGTCCCCGGTTCAAATTCGGGTGTCCCCTATGGATTTGGCAGATTAGGAATATGTTCCTGCCTTTTAGTGCTCATACTGTACGGCAGGGATAAGCAACTTCGGTCCTGGAGGGCCACTGCCCTGCAGAGTTTAGCTCCAACCCTAATAAAACTCACTGGGACAAGGCAATCAGTGTTTTCGGGATTACTAGATAGATACAGGCAGGTGAGTTTTCATGAGGGCTGAAGCGAATCTCTGCAGGATAGTGGCCCTCCAGGACTGGAGTTGCCTATCCCTGCTGTACGGGGTAATATCTCAATGGCACGACGTTTGATTGCAGATCAAGAGGTCCCAGGTTCATTCCATGTGCCTAATTTGGGCTTGGCATATTAGGAATAAACAAATCCTTGACATAAGTTCATTTTTGTGGTTTGTGCTCATGCAGTACGGGGTTATAGCTCAACGACAGAGCATTTGTCTGCAGATCAATAGGTATACATTTTGGATCTGGCTTGCTTGACATAATCGACGACATGAGTTCAAATTGAGTCTGTAATCAAGCCATCCACATTTCAAATCTGGGTGCCCCCTTTGGACTTGTCTTATTTGGAGGTTTTGAGTTGTAGAGTTGTTGATTCTGATTTGGAGTAACCAAAGACTTGAGTTTACAGTGAAGCAGTCAATGTTTGATATTGTTGAATCGTAGGATCTAACTTAATCTGTGGCTCTAAGCACAGAAGTCTGTGGGGGTATGGCTCAATGAAAGAGCATGTTTCTTCAAAGATGTGGGGGTATAGCTCAGTGGTAGAGCATTTGACTGCAGATCCGGGTGCCCCTTTGGATTTGGCAAATTAGGAATAAGTGCAAACATGTCTACATAGAAAGATTCTGTATGTGATTATAAACCATTTGAGTCTGTAATCAAGCCATCCACACTTCAAATCTGGGTGCCCACTTTGGACTTGTCTTGTTTGGAGGTTTTGAGTTGTAGAGTTGTTGATTCTGATTTGGAGTTACCAAAGACTTGAGTTCAAGTGAAGCAGTCAATGTTTGATATTGTTGAATCGTAGGATCTAACTTAATCTTTGGCTCTAAGCACAGAAGTCTGTGGGGGTTTGGCTCAATGAAAGAGCATGTTTCTCCAAAGATGTGGGGGAATAGCTCAGTGGTAGAGCATTTGACTGCAGATCAAGAGGTCCCCGGTTCAAATCCGGGTGCCCCCTATGGATTTGGCAGATTAGGAATATCTTCCTGCCTTTTAGTGCTCATACCTTACGGCAGGGATAAGCAACTTCGGTCCTGGAGGGCCACTGCCCTGCAGAGTTTAGCTCCAACCCTAATTAAACTCACTGGGACAAGGCAATCAGTGTTTTCGGGATTACTAGGTAGATACAGGCAGGTGAGTTTTCATGAGGGCTGAAGCGAATCTCTGCAGGATAGTGGCCCTCCAGGACTGCAGTTGCCTATCCCTGCTGTACGGGGTAATATCTCAATGGCACGGCGTTTGATTGCAGATCAAGAGGTCCCAGGTTCATTCCATGTGCCTAATTTGGGCTTGGCATATTAGGAATAAACAAATCCTTGACATAAGTTCATTTTTGTGGTTTGTGCTCATGCAGTACAGGGTTATAGCTCAACGACAGATCATTTGTCTGCAGATCAATAGGTCTACATTTTGGATCTGGCTTGCTTGACATAATCAACGACATGAGTTCAAATTGAGTCTGTAATCAAGCCATCCACATTTCAAATCTGGGTGCCCCCTTTGGACTTGTCTTATTTGGAGGTTTTGAGTTGTAGAGTTGTTGATTCTGATTTGGAGTAACCAAAGACTTGAGTTTACAGTGAAGCAGTCAATGTTTGATATTGTTGAATCGTAGGATCTAACTTAATCTGTGGCTCTAAGCACAGAAGTCTGTGGGTGTATGGCTCAATGAAAGAGCATGTTTCTTCAAAGATGTGGGGGTATAGCTCAGTGGTAGAGCATTTGACTGCAGATCCGGGTGCCCCTTTGGATTTTGCAAATTAGGAATAAGTGCAAACATGTCTACATAGAAAGATTCTGTATGTGATTATAAACCATTTGAGTCTGTAATCAAGCCATCCACACTTCAAATCTGGGTGCCCCCTTTGGACTTGTCTTATTTGGAGGTTTTGAGTTGTAGATTTGTTGATTCTGATTTGGAGTAACCAAAGACTTGAGTTCAAGTGAAGCAGTCAATGTTTGATATTGTTGAATCGTAGGATCTAACTTAATCTTTGGCTCTAAGCACAGAAGTCTGTGGGGGTGTGGCTCAATGAAAGAGCATGTGTCTCCAAAGATGTGGGGGTATAGCTCAGTGGTAGAGCATTTGACTGCAGATCAAGAGGTCCCCGGTTCAAATTCGGGTGTCCCCTATGGATTTGGCAGATTAGGAATATCTTCCTGCCTTTTAGTGCTCATACTGTACGGCAGGGATAAGCAACTTCGGTCCTGGAGGGCCACTGCCCTGCAGAGTTTAGCTCCAACCCTAATAAAACTCACTGGGACAAGGCAATCAGTGTTTTCGGGATTACTAGATAGATACAGGCAGGTGAGTTTTCATGAGGGCTGAAGCGAATCTCTGCAGGATAGTGGCCCTCCAGGACTGGAGTTGCCTATCCCTGCTGTACGGGGTAATATCTCAATGGCACGACGTTTGATTGCAGATCAAGAGGTCCCAGGTTCATTCCATGTGCCTAATTTGGGCTTGGCATATTAGGAATAAACAAATCCTTGACATAAGTTCATTTTTGTGGTTTGTGCTCATGCAGTACGGGGTTATAGCTCAACGACAGAGCATTTGTCTGCAGATCAATAGGTCTACATTTTGGATCTGGATTGCTTGACTTAATCAACGACATGAGTTCAAATTGAGTCTGTAATCAAGCCATTCACATTTCAAATCTGGGTGCCCCCTTTGGACTTGTCTTATTTGGAGGTTTTGAGTTGTAGAGTTGTTGATTCTGATTTGGAGTAACCAAAGACTTGAGTTTACAGTGCAGCAGTCAATGTTTGATATTGTTGAATTGTAGGATCTAACTTAATCTGTGGCTCTAAGCACAGAAGTCTGTGGGGGTATGGCTCAATGAAAGAGCCTGTTTCTTCAAAGATGTGGGGGTATAGCTCAGTGGTAGAGCATTTGACTGCAGATCCGGGTGCCCCTTTGGATTTGGCAAATTAGGAATAAGTGCAAACATGTCTACATAGAAAGATTCTGTATGTGATTATAAACCATTTGAGTCTGTAATCAAGCCATCCACACTTCAAATCTGGGTGCCCCCTTTGGACTTGTCTTATTTGGAGGTTTTGAGTTGTAGAGTTGTTGATTCTGATTTGGAGTAACCAAAGACTTGAGTTCAAGTGAAGCAGTCAATGTTTGATATTGTTGAATCTGTGGTGTCTTTTGCCGGCTCTCAGAAGAATCAAACTCAGTCAGGGATTTTTCTCTCAGAAGAAAATACTTTATTTCAAGCAAAACAAAGTCGAGCCCCCTTGCAAGGGATCTCTCGAATGCTAGGTTGCATCTCATTATATACCCCATACAGGGCGTTTCCAAATAGTCAAACTTTTCCTTAGGCTTGCAATTTTGATCCCTCCCTAGGGAGACGCTATGGTAAAGAGAAGAGACCCATTGTATGTTTTTCCAGATGTTTCCTGTGACTTGCTATGGTAAAGAAAAGTGGTGGTCTGGATGTTTTTTGCAGACTTAGGCACATTCCTTTCACACAAAGGCTATATGATTCTAATGGAATAAAACACGTATGTATATATATGACTAGATTCATCTTGATTATACTTGATTGAGCAAAATCCCACCAATAAAAATCTTCCACATATTCTCCCCTTTGAGACTTAATAAGTCTCACATTTGATTATTCTTATCCAGAGTGCTATTCCATAATCCAGTCATATTAGTTACACTACCTAGTGACTAAATAAGTCACATTGTATTATCACCAGTGACTAGATTATGAGATTCCACTCTGAGGGATTACTGGACCAAACATCTCTCTCCTTTTTTGACTAGGAGCGAGTAAAAGATCCAGTCTCCCTAATTCCTTCTTTAATAGTACACAATGTTAAAAGCGTGAGCGTGTAATTGGTTCAGCACTTGCCTGTGGTTATCACAGTTATGTATAAAAGACATAAAATACATACATTACATCAATAATTGAATATCACAAGATTATAAAAGTTGATCTTCAGCTCAGATACCTTATGTATCGTAAAGAGCCTCCCTGGGCCAAAGTTCAACTGGCACTTATATCCAGGGTATGGTTCACCCTTAGACATCTTCAACATCCTCAGAGTCAATAGAACTATCGTCAAAAGTTTGCTCATTTAAGTTCCGTTTGTTTAGCCATCCTTCATAGTATTCCTTCAGACTCTTTTCAATGATCCTTTGTTGATTATTTGGGACTTTTATCACTCCCATTTGCTTAACAGTAGCATTGATGATTAATGATCTTAATAAAGGTAATACACAGCAAAATAATAATCCTCCTATTAATATGGCAACTCCTAAAAACATTCCTAGTTTAACAAACCATGCTCCCCATGCTCCAAATCTCACATCAATCCAATCCCAAATGTGTTGGTCTCTTCCGGCATTTGTTGTAATTTCATTTCTTAATTTTTTAATTTTTGTCATAACTTCACTGAAAGCTCCTCCAGGGGCGGTGTTATTTGGGATGAATGTACAACATTGATCTCCAAACATAACACAAACTCCTCCCTTGTCTGCCAAGAGCCAATTAAGAGCCTGTCTGTTTTGCCATGTCATTCTGCTTGTTGCATGCACTTGGTCGCCTAATAAGGTTAAGGCCTCATCAGTATAATTAATGAATCTTTGTTGATTATAATAGATATAATTAATCCACTCTGTATTTTTGTTTGGTGTGATCCAAACCAGGATTGACTCAAAACCTCCTTTTATTTCACTTCTTGCCTTGAATTTATTAGGAATTCCTCTTGGTTGTCCAATTGAGTCTAAATATACATTGGGGTCTGGCTCATATCCTCTTTTAGTTCTATTGTCTTCCTTGTTTGTGCTCTGTTCTGTTCCCCATTGTGCCATGCTAACTTCTTGAAGTAACCGTACTCTTACACATATACCTTTCCATCCAACTGGTAAAGAAGGCAATAGTATTTCCCCTCCACAGATCCAAAAGAAATCTGCTATTATTAATGATTGATCTTCATAAATTTCTATTGGAGGTAAGGCTATAGTTTGATTTTCACATTTTTCAGGTGCTATCTTACTTCCTTTAGTTGTTCCGAATGCTAAAAGTTCTGGAGCTCTAGAAGGAACTCCTGATTTCCAAGAATTTTTCTTATCTATATACCAAATAATAGCACATCTTCCTTTGAATTTACCCACATCTTGGGTTCCTTTCGGTTTATGGAAACACTCATATTCTTGTTTATAATCTATGCTATACCATTTTGGAATCTCTACTTTTTGTTTTTCAATTTTTATATTTTGACCTATATCTGAATACTGACACCAGGACCCCCAGAGTGGTCTAAAGAATTAATCTGTTAATTTAGGATTTCCTAAAAATCCAAGGCATTCAGCAATACAATATGGCCTGGTAAAATCTGTTAAATGACAAAAGTTTCTCCCAAATTGGGCACATTTTCGGTAGTCATATGGATTTGGTATGGCTATTACTTTGTTTAACGGAGATTTGGAGCACAGCAAGCAATTTTCTTTTCCTGTTTCTTTAGCTGTAAAGGCTGCCCATTTATACCATTCATTGTTTTGGGCTGTATCCCATAATGCATCAATTTGACTAACGTCTTCATCACCTTGAACATCATAATCAATGTCTCTACGATTTTTGATTACCATTGGTTCTGTTGAGTTGATCACATTGTCACTTTTGTTCAAAGGTTGTAAAGTCAATTGAAGGGAAGTCAGGTTGCTTTCTATCGGTTGAGTTTGAGTCTGCATTATGAGATGCATTAGGCATAGGATGGTCTTCAGACATGTTGTCAGACTGATTCTCTGTCCTCTCCAGTTTGTCTGACAGGAGGAAAGAGCTCTCGTCAGTTTGCACTTCATCATGTGTCTCTGATTCTTCCTCATTGCTCTCTCCTGCATTGTCTGGTTGTCTGCTTTCCTTTCTTTCTGCCTTTCCTGTGGGAACTCTAGTACAGTGGTTTAGATGATACCAGGTTGTGCTTCCCTCCACTTGGACTGCTGTAGGAGTAGCTCTCACCACTGTGTAGGGTCCTTCTCTCCTGGGCTCATTCCATTTTCGCCGGAATACCCTCAGATAAACTTGATCCCCTGGTACAACTGGACAGGCCGTCTCCGATTCCTCACTGGGCTCTTTTCTTTTTTCCTGTAAATAGATAGCTTTATGTATGGCAGTTAGTTTCTTCATATAAGAGCGAAGTTCCATTTGTAATTGTTCTAGAGGCGGTCCTTTATAGGGACCTCTACAATATGGCACAGGCATGGGTCGACCCGTAAGCATTTCATGCGGTGTTAAGTGCGTGTTTCTGTTAGTTTGCATGCGATAGCTCATTAGTGCGAGCGGTAATGCATCAATCCAATTAAGTTTAGTACTTTCACATATTTTGTTTATTTTGGCCTTGATCACTCCATTAACTCTCTCCACTATCCCTTGTGACTGAGGCCTATAAACGCATCCTAGTCTCTGTTTTATTCTTAATTGTTGCAACACTTGTTTCACAGTTTTTTGTATGAATGCCGACCCATTATCTGAACTTATTTCTGATGGAATTCCAAATCTAGGAATTACCTCTCTTGTTAGGAATTTAATTACAGTTCCTGCTCCTAAATCCGCGGATGGTACTGCTTCCACCCACCTGCTAAACCTGTCTATGATAACCAGCATGTATCTTTTGCCTTGTACACGCTTTATCATATCCACATAATCACATACAAGATGTTTAAAGGGGCCTTCAGGTGTTGGAATATGGCCTATTGGTGTCACCATGCCTTTTCTTACATTGTATTTAGCACATACTTCACATGTGGACAAAAATTCATCCACCATTGCATATAAATAAGGAGACCAATATCCTTGCTGTTTAATTTTTCTTACTACTTCTCCCCTTGCACAATGGTCAAAACCATGTGCATCTGTAATAAGAATATTCAACAGTGAAGTAGGTGCAACAATGTGTCCTTCATGTGTACGCCAGATCTCCTGTGAGTCTTTTTTAGCTCCCCTTTGATGCCACATTGATTGTTCATATGGGCCTGCTTGTTGTTGTATTCGAATAATGTCATCCAATTGAGGATGAGGCTCGATAAGTACAACAGGTGCTAATACTGCTACCTGACACCCTGAAGCTTTTTTAGCTTCTAGATCTGCTGCATTATTTCCTTTGATGACATAGTCATTTCCCTTCTTGTGTGCTTGACATTTGATTATTGCTAGTCGTTTTGGTAGCATCATAGCAGAAATCAATTGCCCTATTTGTTCACTATGTTGGATGGGAGTCCCATCACTCTTTTTGAAACCTCTTTGTTTCCACACTGCTCCGAATAGATGACATACACCATGAGCATACGCTGAATCTGTAAAAATGTTAGCAGTTTGTCCTTTTGCTAACTGACATGCAGTTGTGAGAGCTTTTAATTCTGCTAATTGAGCAGAGCAGGGCTGTACACAATGTTGTGATATCACAGATTCAAATTCTTTTTTGTTTTTCTTCACTACTGAATATCCTGTATGATTTCCTTCGTGATCCCTAAAGCTAGAACCATCTACAAAGTAAGTTACTTCTGCTTCAGTAATGGGTGTTGATTCTAGATCTGGTCGTAATCTAGTAAATGCCAAGGACTCATTCACACACTCATGAGGTTCTCCTTCGAAAGCCAAAGGAATTAATTCAGCCGGATTGACTGTATGGCATCTTTTAATGGTAACATCTGGATATGTGAGTAATGAGGAATAGGCTAGAATTCGAGCTTGTGTCAGAACAAATTTCCCTTGTTCTATTAATTCCACAACTTTGTGATGGGTATATATTGTTACTGGATACCCCATAGTTATTGTGGATGCTTTTTCATAAGCATAATACACTGCAGCTAAACCCTGTTGGTAACATGGTGGGTATCCCTGGGCTACATTGTCTAACTTTGTGCTGTAGTATGCTATAGGCTGTTTTTTCCTCCCACTACAGGTCTCTTGCATTAATACAGCTGATGCATAACCATCAACTCTATTTGCCACATAAAGATGAAACATTTTATCATATTCTGCCATTCCCAGGGCAGGGGCCTGTTGTAATTCTTTTTTTATTGCTTCAAATGCTAGTAAGGCATCTGTGTTCCATTTTAATGGATTTCTTAAATGTTGTAATCCTGCTTGTTTCATCATTTCTCTCAAAGGCCCTGTCTTTACTGCATAGTCCTCTATCCAATCGGCACTAAAGCCTGTCATTCCTAGAAATGTCATCATTTGTCCTACTGTCTGAGGTAACGGTGTTTTACTTATACCTTCTAACTGAGCTGGAGCTATAGCTCGTGTACCAAATGCAATTAATCTTCCCAAGTATTCCACTTGAGGCTGGCAATACTGCAATTTGTTTTTAGACACCTTGTGTCCTCCTTCTGCTAATTTTGTCAACACCTTAATTGAGTCTTTGTGACATTGTTCTAGTGAGGTAGAACAGATAATTAAATCATCCATGTATTGTAATAGTGTACCGTCTATTACAAGGTCTTCTAAATCATCCTTCAAAATCTTGTTGAATATATGTGGTGAATGTTTATATCCCTGAGGTAGTCTAGTATATGTATATTGCTTATTTGCATGTGTGAATGCAAACAAATATTTACTCTCTTCTGCAAGCGGTACACTGAAGTAGGCAGAGCAAAGATCAATTACAGTAAAGTATTTGGCATCAGGAGGGACATTTGTCAATAAAGTGTGTGGGTTTGGTACCTCAGCTGGCATATCTTCCGTTATTTCATTTATTGTTCGTAAATCATGAACAAGTCGCCATCTGGTTTTGTCTGATTTGATTACAGGCATAATTGGAGTATTACAGTAACTAGTAGTTTCTATCAATACCCCTGCCTTCACTAAGCCTTCAATTGTGTCCTTTATTCCTGCTTCTGCATCTGCTCGTAAAGGATATTGTGCTTTTCTAGGCAGACGTGCATTTGGCTTAAGTTGAACTCTTACTGGATTTGCTGATTTTATTAATCCAATATCTGTGTCATGTTGAGACCATAGTTTAGATGGTACCTGACACTCCATTTCCTTAAATAATTCAGTCTCATTTGTGTTAATTAAATCAGATGCTGTAGTCATCTGTGTTACTTTCTTTTGGCTGATAACTACTTCCTGTGGAATTCCCAGCAAACTGGTTGCACACAAAATTTTGATGTAATTTTTGTCAGCTGAATGAAAAATCAATGGGTTTTCTGTTGATTCCCATTTGCTTTGTTCTGCCCTTTTCATCATTGGTCCTAAATCTTTCGCTTCCCAATTTCTTCCTACATATACTGCAATATGCGGGACAGAGTTATTTACATTGAACCATTTTTTGACAAATTCACTTTCTGGTATGTTTAAAGCTGCTCCCTCCTTACCTATGATGATGTACTGGGAGACTATCTCAATCTGCTGTCCTTTTGTTTCTTTTTGCCATTTCTGTTCTATATTTTCATCTCTTTCTTGATCATACATCATTGTGCAATGAAATTCTGACTTTGATAGCTGTGCTTCAGGTATCTGTGCTTCAATAAACTTTCCCCATTTATTGACCGTCTGTCTCACATCTTGTTCTATCTGTCCTATCCAAAAAACATTTGCTTTTGGCTCTGCAACCATCATTTGTTTTTCTGTTCCTATTGAATCAATATATATACCTTCTGGAGAACACCAAATTTGTAGTCCTAATTTACATAATGCATCTCTTCCTAACAAATTAATAGGAGTTTGATTTGATACCAGAATGGGCATTGTTATACTTTGATCTTTTGTTTGTAGACACACTGGAGCTGTTATGGGAATCAATTGCATTTTTCCCGAGAATCCTATTGTCTTTGCAAATTTTCCAGACAAGGGGAGATGTGAAGCATATTTCAAATTAATGCACGTTAAATTTGCCCCCGTATCAACCAAAAATGGAAATGTATCTCCCTCTATTTTAATCTGCATAATAGGCTCTTGATCAGCTTTTGTTGATAAAATTGGAAGCTGACTCTCCCCTTTAGGATTCTCTGGGCACCCCTAATAGCCTGGATTGGGACCTCCCCAAGGGTTTACTGGGCCCTGCACTGGACCCTGAGTAGGCTGTTGCCAGCTCATCTCCCTTCTACCCTGAGGTTGCTGTGGCCATTGTTGAGTTGGACAGTCAGCTTTGATGTGTCCGGGCTGCGCACAACCCCAGCACAATGGTGGAGGCCTGTCTCTGCCTCTGCCTCTGCCTCTGCCTCTTTGCTGTATGGGGTTTTTTCTCCATCCCATTTGTCCTGGCTGTTGAGTATAAACGTTTATTATGGGCACAGAGTTCAAATGTTCATTTGGAGGAACTGCTGTAAGTGGACTTGACGGAATAGTAGGTTGTGGAGCAATTACTGGAGGTACTAGAGTCATTTGTTCTGCTGTTGCATTTGTTACTGAAGCTTGAATATTTTTCTTATTCTTTTTTGTGAGTTCTTCAAGCTGTAATTGAGTTAGTTTACGTTGTAACTCTTTCTCTTGACTTTTAAGTTTTAGTTCATTTTTTCTTTGCTGTTCCACTGCATGAGACACATGGTCACAAAACTCTTTGTGTGTTTTAGAAGTTAAACCGACCACATCCTCCAGCTTGCTTTTTACCGCTGGCGGCATAGCATCAATCACAGCTTGTCTAAACAATGTTGACATTAATGGGTCTCCCTCGGGATCCCCCTCAGTTTCTTGTTTCCACCTTTTCAGCTCTTTTTGGACATAAGTGGTTGGATTCTCTAAATCTCCAATTCCTTCTCCCTTCAGTGATTTAGGATTCAGTCTGATCGGATACTCCGCACGCAATGCCTGCCATACTGCTGGGCGGAATGCATCAAAAACAATGCCATCCATATTGTGAGAGTTCACTGCTCTGTTTAGAGTCGTTGTAAGAAGAATTTCATCCATCTTTGTCCCTCCAATAATTTTAGCCAGCAGAGCTTTAACATCTCCCACTGCCAATAGCTTTCCCATTGTTTCCTCTTCAAACACTTTAATGAATTTCCCTGCACCCTCATGAATATCAGGAAGACGAGTGACAAGCCCCTCGAGGTCCTGTGAAGCCCAGGGGACATACTGTCCCTGCTCACCCTTGATTAAAATTGGGAGCTGTGCGGCCAGTGGTCTAAGTGTCCCTTTATCTCTGCCCTGTTCCCATTTACTGTTATCAAATAACTCCTCTGCCTGATTCTCATCCTCACTACCGTAGAACAACTTACTCTTTCCTCTCTCCAACTTATTTACCTCTCTGATCTTCTTCCCTGATTCTCTAATTTTCTCTTCCATTTCTTCTTCCAAAGCTTGTACTTGTGCTACAATATCTCTATCTTCCCTCCGTTTTCTTTCTAATCCTTCCTCAAACCAGGTTTTATCTTCCTGACTTGCTTTCATTTTTTCTAACGCTGTACGTGCTTGTCTGTAACAGTCAAGTTGCAAACCTTCTGCACTTTCCTGTCTGGTTTGCCTCTGTGTTTTTACAGCTGGTTCCTCTCTATCATCCATCTCTAACTGCCCTTCTAACTCTAGTTCTCCTGTTACCTCCATGGTTCCCTTGAGTATTGGGAATTCTCTTGCTAAAGGCAGATAAGGAGGGGGGTCTGCATATTTCTTTTCTTTTCTAATGTTATCCTTCTCTGCCTCCTTCAGGACTTTCCTAGCCTGTTTTATACTCTTCAACATATCTTCACCTTCTTTTTTAAACAGCGCAAGTATTTCTTTCTCTTTTTCCCTTTTTGTTTCTCTTTTTTCTTTTTTCATATTGATGCTTTTAGTTTTATAATTTTTTATTAGAGTTTCCATTTCCTCACACAATGCCACATCAAATGTCCCTTCCTTTGGCCATTTTGTCGTCATATTTTTTGTTCTCTTCTGCCATTTTTTTGAGATTTTGTCTATTTGCGCTTTACACAGTGGATTTTTTAATCCAATGATTTCCACTGGTGTGGCTGCCATATCTTTATTTATATTATTACCACCAAAAATCAACTTTTTAGTTTTATATAATAACTTGGTTACAATTTCTTCTTTTCCTTTTACTGAATTTAACTATTTTTTACCCATTTCACCCTACTTTCTATTCTTTTTTATGTGTTATACCCTTTTGAATTTAGTTTTTTATTGTCTCATGCGTTTACACTTCTTAAATTTATATTATTATTTAACTGTCTATTTTATTTACTCTATTTTATTATCACTTTGTAGATAACTATTTCTAACAATAATTCTTTATTTTTATTTTTACTTTTCTTTCCTTTTTTGTCCACCCATGTATTAAAACTTTAATGTGGGAACTTCCTCCCTTGCTCTCACTCCCACTGGACTGGGCTCAGAAAATGTTCTCCCCTTTCACACAGACATCCAAAATGCAAAACTCTATTATAGATCTCGGTTCAAACTTTATTGATACTATTTCCCTAAGCCCATTCACACTTGCTACACTCTTTATTGAGCCAGAGTGCTTATGCTTGCATACTTTTTCCCTTTATCTAAGGGATAATCAGTCATTAATTGTCCTTTTATTATCAAGGCTCATCATACATTCATCCCTCTCAAGTGGATATTGGTTGAGTCCAATTCTGCCAGTTCACACTTAAGTGAAGGTCCAGGAACGGTGCTCAACCCTTACCCACTCAATACGGAATTTATTTGTTCATACATTCATCACCAATCACAAATTCATTCATCCGGACACAGATACATCCACACAACAAAACACAGCTCTTCCTAGAGCTCCTTAAGGGCCCACCTATTTCTGTCCTTTGAGAATTTCACCTATACTTTCTCAAAGCGGTATCCGTGGGACTTTTTCTCGCGATTCCTTAATCTGCTTATCCGTTTATCACTGTCCTACTTGGTACAGCTATCCAATAAACACAGATTTTACAATGTCCTTTTTGCCTACACTATTTCTGTTTTAAATCTAGGTTACCTTACAAGGCTTTCCTATTAATAAACAAAATATGTGCATGCAGTTATTTCTTCTGGAGTAAAACCCCTTTTTCAATTTGGATATCCTATTTTTTCTAAATTTGGAAGAGTAGATTTTAAGTGTCCTTACCACTCAGAACTGACCTCAACCAACACAAACGAATTCTATAAGCAAAAATGCTTACCTTGTTTTATGGTGGCCACCCGGTTGTGTTGATCATTGGTCAGCTCAAAAGCGGTTGTCCACTCTGTCACTCTTGTCCAGTCCCATCTGGGGTGCCAAATCTGTGGTGTCTTTTGCCGGCTCTCAGAAGAATCAAACTCAGTCAGGGATTTTTCTCTCAGAAGAAAATACTTTATTTCAAGCAAAACAAAGTCGAGCCCCCTTGCAAGGGATCTCTCGAATGCTAGGTTGCATCTCATTATATACCCCATACAGGGCGTTTCCAAATAGTCAAACTTTTCCTTAGGCTTGCAATTTTGATCCCTCCCTAGGGAGACGCTATGGTAAAGAGAAGAGACCCATTGTATGTTTTTCCAGATGTTTCCTGTGACTTGCTATGGTAAAGAAAAGTGGTGGTCTGGATGTTTTTTGCAGACTTAGGCACATTCCTTTCACACAAAGGCTATATGATTCTAATGGAATAAAACACGTATGTATATATATGACTAGATTCATCTTGATTATACTTGATTGAGCAAAATCCCACCAATAAAATCTTCCACAAATCGTAGGATCTAACTTAATCTTTGGCTCTAAGCACAGAAGTCTGTGGGGGTGTGGCTCAATGAAAGAGCATGTTTCTCCAAAGATGTGGGGGTATAGCTCAGTGGTAGAGCATTTGACTGCAGATCAAGAGGTCCCCGGTTCAAATCCGGGTGCCCCCTATGGATTTGGCAGATTAGGAATAAGTGCAGGCTTATCTGTATAGTAAGATTCTGTATGTGATTATACCTCAGTGGCACATCCTCTCGCTAGGTATTTTTTTTGTATCTGGCATTCTTTTCATATCCAAAATCTTTATCCATAAGTGAGTCTGTCATAATGTGTGTGGCTATGACCCAGGGAGTGTGTGGGGGTATAGCTCAGTGGTAGAGCATTTGACTGCAGATCAAGAGGTCCCCGGTTCAAATCCGGGTGCCCCCTATGGATTTGGCAGATAAGGAATATCTTCCTGCCTTTTGTGCTCATACTGTACGGCAGGGATAATCTGGGTGCCCCCTTTGGACTTGTCTTATTTGGAGGTTTTGAGTTGTAGAGTTGTTGATTCTGATTTGGAGTAACCAAAGACTTGAGTTCAAGTGAATCAGTCAATGTTTGATATTGTTGAATCGTAGGATCTAACTTAATCTTTGGCTCTAAGCACAGAAGTCTGTGGGGGTGTGGCTCAATGAAAGAGCATGTTTCTCCAAAGATTTGGGGGTATAGCTCAGCGGTAGAGCATTTGACTGCAGATCAAGAGGTCCCCGGTTCAAATCCGGGTGCCCCCTATGGATTTGGCAGATTAGGATTAAGTGCATGCTTATCTATATAGTAAGATTCTGCATGTGATTATACCTCAGTGGCACATCCTCTCGCTAGGTAATTTTTTTGGATCTGGCATTCTTTTCATATCCAAAATCCTTATCTAAAAGTGAGTCTGTCATCTTGTGTGTGGCTATGATCCAGGGAGTGTGTGGGGGTATAGCTCAGTGGTAGAGCATTTGACTGCAGATCAAGAGGTCCCCGGTTCAAATCCGGGTGCCACCTATGGATTTGGCTGATTAGGAATATCTTCCTGCCTTTTAGTGCTCATACCTTACGGCAGGGATAAGCAACTTCGGTCCTGGAGGGCCACTGCCCTGCAGAGTTTAGCTCCAACCCTAATTAAACTCACTGGGACAAGGCAATCAGTGTTTTCGGGATTACTAGATAGATACAGGCAGGTGAGTTTTCATGAGGGCTGAAGCGAATCTCTGCAGGATAGTGGCCCTCCAGGACTGCAGTTGCCTATCCCTGCTGTACGGGGTAATATCTCAATGGCACGGCGTTTGATTGCAGATCAAGAGGTCCCAGGTTCATTCCATGTGCCTAATTTGGGCTTGGCATATTAGGAATAAAAAAATCCTTGACATAAGTTCATTTTTGTGGTTTGTGCTCATGCAGTACGGGGTTATAGCTCAACGACAGATCATTTGTCTGCAGATCAATAGGTCTACATTTTGGATCTGGCTTGCTTGACATAATCAACGACATGAGTTCAAATTGAGTCTGTAATCAAGCCATCCACATTTCAAATCTGGGTGCCCCCTTTGGACTTGTCTTATTTGGAGGTTTTGAGTTGTAGAGTTGTTGATTCTGATTTGGAGTAACCAAAGACTTGAGTTTACAGTGAAGCAGTCAATGTTTGATATTGTTGAATCGTAGGATCTAACTTAATCTGTGGCTCTAAGCACAGAAGTCTGTGGGTGTATGGCTCAATGAAAGAGCATGTTTCTTCAAAGATGTGGGGGTATAGCTCAGTGGTAGAGCATTTGACTGCAGATCCGGGTGCCCCTTTGGATTTTGCAAATTAGGAATAAGTGCAAACATGTCTACATAGAAAGATTCTGTATGTGATTATAAACCATTTGAGTCTGTAATCAAGCCATCCACATTTCAAATCTGGGTGCCCCCTTTGGACTTGTCTTATTTGGAGGTTTTGAGTTGTAGAGTTGTTCATTCTGATTTGGAGTAACCAAAGACTTGAGTTCAAGTGAAGCAGTCAATGTTTGATATTGTTGAATCGTAGGATCTAACTTAATCTTTGGCTCTAAGCACAGAAGTCTGTGGGGGTGTGGCTCAATGAAAGAGCATGTTTCTCCAAAGATGTGGGGGTATAGCTCAGTGGTAGAGCATTTGACTGCAGATCAAGAGGTCCCCGGTTCAAATCCGGGTGCCCCCTATGGATTTGGCAGATTAGGAATAAGTGCAGGCTTATCTGTATAGTAAGATTCTGTATGTGATTATACCTCAGTGGCACATCCTCTCGCTAGGTATTTTTTTTGTATCTGGCATTCTTTTCATATCCAAAATCTTTATCCATAAGTGAGTCTGTCATAATGTGTGTGGCTATGACCCAGGGAGTGTGTGGGGGTATAGCTCAGTGGTAGAGCATTTGACTGCAGATCAAGAGGTCCCCGGTTCAAATCCGGGTGCCCCCTATGGATTTGGCAGATACGGAATATCTTCCTGCCTTTTGTGCTCATACTGTACGGCAGGGATAATCTGGGTGCCCCCTTTGGACTTGTCTTATTTGGAGGTTTTGAGTTGTAGAGTTGTTGATTCTGATTTGGAGTAACCAAAGACTTGAGTTCAAGTGAATCAGTCAATGTTTGATATTGTTGAATCGTAGGATCTAACTTAATCTTTGGCTCTAAGCACAGAAGTCTGTGGGGGTGTGGCCTCAATGAAAGAGCATGTTTCTCCAAAGATTTGGGGGTATAGCTCAGCGGTAGAGCATTTGACTGCAGATCAAGAGGTCCCCGGTTCAAATCCGGGTGCCCCCTATGGATTTGGCAGATTAGGATTAAGTGCATGCTTATCTATATAGTAAGATTCTGCATGTGATTATACCTCAGTGGCACATCCTCTCGCTAGGTAATTTTTTTGGATCTGGCATTCTTTTCATATCCAAAATCCTTATCTAAAAGTGAGTCTGTCATCTTGTGTGTGGCTATGATCCAGGGAGTGTGTGGGGGTATAGCTCAGTGGTAGAGCATTTGACTGCAGATCAAGAGGTCCCCGGTTCAAATTCGGGTGTCCCCTATGGATTTGGCAGATTAGGAATATCTTCCTGCCTTTTAGTGCTCATACTGTACGGCAGGGATAAGCAACTTCGGTCCTGGAGGGCCACTGCCCTGCAGAGTTTAGCTCCAACCCTAATAAAACTCACTGGGACAAGGCAATCAGTGTTTTCGGGATTACTAGATAGATACAGGCAGGTGAGTTTTCATGAGGGCTGAAGCGAATCTCTGCAGGATAGTGGCCCTCCAGGACTGGAGTTGCCTATCCCTGCTGTACGGGGTAATATCTCAATGGCACGACGTTTGATTGCAGATCAAGAGGTCCCAGGTTCATTCCATGTGCCTAATTTGGGCTTGGCATATTAGGAATAAACAAATCCTTGACATAAGTTCATTTTTGTGGTTTGTGCTCATGCAGTACGGGGTTATAGCTCAACGACAGAGCATTTGTCTGCAGATCAATAGGTATACATTTTGGATCTGGCTTGCTTGACATAATCGACGACATGAGTTCAAATTGAGTCTGTAATCAAGCCATCCACATTTCAAATCTGGGTGCCCCCTTTGGACTTGTCTTATTTGGAGGTTTTGAGTTGTAGAGTTGTTGATTCTGATTTGGAGTAACCAAAGACTTGAGTTTACAGTGAAGCAGTCAATGTTTGATATTGTTGAATCGTAGGATCTAACTTAATCTGTGGCTCTAAGCACAGAAGTCTGTGGGGGTATGGCTCAATGAAAGAGCATGTTTCTCCAAAGATGTGGGGGTATAGCTCAGTGGTAGAGCATTTGACTGCAGATCAAGAGGTCCCCGGTTCAAATCCGGGTGCCCCCTATGGATTTGGCAGATTAGGAATAAGTGCAGGCTTATCTGTATAGTAAGATTCTGTATGTGATTATACCTCAGTGGCACATCCTCTCGCTAGGTATTTTTTTTGTATCTGGCATTCTTTTCATATCCAAAATCTTTATCCATAAGTGAGTCTGTCATAATGTGTGTGGCTATGACCCAGGGAGTGTGTGGGGGTATAGCTCAGTGGTAGAGCATTTGACTGCAGATCAAGAGGTCCCCGGTTCAAATCCGGGTGCCCCCTATGGATTTGGCAGATACGGAATATCTTCCTGCCTTTTGTGCTCATACTGTACGGCAGGGATAATCTGGGTGCCCCCTTTGGACTTGTCTTATTTGGAGGTTTTGAGTTGTAGAGTTGTTGATTCTGATTTGGAGTAACCAAAGACTTGAGTTCAAGTGAATCAGTCAATGTTTGATATTGTTGAATCGTAGGATCTAACTTAATCTTTGGCTCTAAGCACAGAAGTCTGTGGGGGTGTGGCTCAATGAAAGAGCATGTTTCTCCAAAGATTTGGGGGTATAGCTCAGCGGTAGAGCATTTGACTGCAGATCAAGAGGTCCCCGGTTCAAATCCGGGTGCCCCCTATGGATTTGGCAGATTAGGATTAAGTGCATGCTTATCTATATAGTAAGATTCTGCATGTGATTATACCTCAGTGGCACATCCTCTCGCTAGGTAATTTTTTTTGGATCTGGCATTCTTTTCATATCCAAAATCCTTATCTAAAAGTGAGTCTGTCATCTTGTGTGTGGCTATGATCCAGGGAGTGTGTGGGGGTATAGCTCAGTGGTAGAGCATTTGACTGCAGATCAAGAGGTCCCCGGTTCAAATTCGGGTGTCCCCTATGGATTTGGCAGATTAGGAATATCTTCCTGCCTTTTAGTGCTCATACTGTACGGCAGGGATAAGCAACTTCGGTCCTGGAGGGCCACTGCCCTGCAGAGTTTAGCTCCAACCCTAATAAAACTCACTGGGACAAGGCAATCAGTGTTTTCGGGATTACTAGATAGATACAGGCAGGTGAGTTTTCATGAGGGCTGAAGCGAATCTCTGCAGGATAGTGGCCCTCCAGGACTGGAGTTGCCTATCCTGCTGTACGGGGTAATATCTCAATGGCACGACGTTTGATTGCAGATCAAGAGGTCCCAGGTTCATTCCATGTGCCTAATTTGGGCTTGGCATATTAGGAATAAACAAATCCTTGACATAAGTTCATTTTTGTGGTTTGTGCTCATGCAGTACGGGGTTATAGCTCAACGACAGAGCATTTGTCTGCAGATCAATAGGTATACATTTTGGATCTGGCTTGCTTGACATAATCGACGACATGAGTTCAAATTGAGTCTGTAATCAAGCCATCCACATTTCAAATCTGGGTGCCCCCTTTGGACTTGTCTTATTTGGAGGTTTTGAGTTGTAGAGTTGTTGATTCTGATTTGGAGTAACCAAAGACTTGAGTTTACAGTGAAGCAGTCAATGTTTGATATTGTTGAATCGTAGGATCTAACTTA
Organism: Carassius auratus; assembly: GCF_003368295.1. NCBI lineage: Eukaryota > Metazoa > Chordata > Actinopteri > Cypriniformes > Cyprinidae > Carassius > Carassius auratus. Next base: position 35,436 of record NW_020526838.1, read on the forward strand.
ATCTGTGGCTCTAAGCACAGAAGTCTGTGGGGGTATGGCTCAATTGAAAGAGCATGTTTCTTCAAAGATGTGGGGGTATAGCTCAGTGGTAGAGCATTTGACTGCAGATCCGGGTGCCCCTTTGGATTTGGCAAATTAGGAATAAGTGCAAACATGTCTACATAGAAAGATTCTGTATGTGATTATAAACCATTTGAGTCTGTAATCAAGCCATCCACACTTCAAATCTGGGTGCCCCTTTTGGACTTGTCTTGTTTGGAGGTTTTGAGTTGTAGAGTTGTTGATTCTGATTTGGAGTTACCAAAGACTTGAGTTCAAGTGAAGCAGTCAATGTTTGATATTGTTGAATCGTAGGATCTAACTTAATCTTTGGCTCTAAGCACAGAAGTCTGTGGGGGTTTGGCTCAATGAAAGAGCATGTTTCTCCAAAGATGTGGGGGGAATAGCTCAGTGGTAAAGCATTTGACTGCAGATCAAGAGGTCCCCGGTTCAAATCCGGGTGCCCCCTATGGATTTGGCAGATTAGGAATATCTTCCTGCCTTTTAGTGCTCATACCTTACGGCAGGGATAAGCAACTTCGGTCCTGGAGGGCCACTGCCCTGCAGAGTTTAGCTCCAACCCTAATTAAACTCACTGGGACAAGGCAATCAGTGTTTTCGGGATTACTAGGTAGATACAGGCAGGTGAGTTTTCATGAGGGCTGAAGCGATCTCTGCAGGATAGTGGCCCTCCAGGACTGCAGTTGCCTATCCCTGCTGTACGGGGGTAATATCTCAATGGCACGGCCGTTTGATTGCAGATCAAGAGGTCCCAGGTTCATTCCATGTGCCTAATTTGGGCTTGGCATATTAGGAATAAACAAATCCTTGACATAAGTTCATTTTTTGTGGTTTGGTGCTCATGCAGTACAGGGTTATAGCTCAACGACAGATCATTTGTCTGCAGATCAATAGGTCTACATTTTGGATCTGGCTTGCTTGACATAATCAACGACATGAGTTCAAAATTGAGTCTGTAATCAAGCCATCCACATTTCAAATCTGGGTGCCCCCTTTGGACTTGTCTTATTTGGAGGTTTTGAGTTGTAGAGTTGTTGATTCTGATTTGGAGTAACCAAAGACTTGAAGTTTAACAGTGAAGCAGTCAATGTTTGATATTGTTGAATCGTAGGATCTAACTTAATCTGTGGCTCTAAGCACAGAAGTCTGTGGGTGTATGGCTCAATGAAAGAGCATGTTTCTTCAAAGATGTGGGGGTATAGCTCAGTGGTAGAGCATTTGACTGCAGATCCGGGTGCCCCTTTGGATTTGGCAAATTAGGAATAAGTGCAAACATGTCTACATAGAAAGATTCTGTATGTGATTATAAACCATTTGAGTCTGTAATCAAGCCATCCACACTTCAAATCTGGGTGCCCCCTTTGGACTTGTCTTATTTGGAGGTTTTGAGTTGTAGAGTTGTTGATTCTGATTTGGAGTAACCAAAGACTTGAGTTCAAGTGAAGCAGTCAATGTTTGATATTGTTGAATCGTAGGATCTAACTTAATCTTTGGCTCTAAGCACAGAAGTCTGTGGGGGTTTGGCTCAATGAAAGAGCATGTTTCTCCAAAGATGTGGGGGAATAGCTCAGTGGTAGAGCATTTGGACTGCAGATCAAGAGGTCCCCGGTTCAAATCCGGGTGCCCCCTATAGATTTGGCAGATTAGGAATATCTTCCTGCCTTTTAGTGCTCATACCTTACGGCAGGGATAAGCAACTTCGGTCCTGGAGGGCCACTGCCCTGCAGAGTTTAGCTCCAACCCTAATTAAACTCACTGGGACAAGGCAATCAGTGTTTTCGGGAATACTAGGTAGATACAGGCAGGTGAGTTTTCATGAGGGCTGAAGCGAATCTCTGCAGGATAGTGGCCCTCCAGGACTGCAGTTGCCTATCCCTGCTGTACGGGGTAATATCTCAATGGCACGGCGTTTGATTGCAGATCAAGAGGTCCCAGGTTCATTCCATGTGCCTAATTTGGGCTTGGCATATTAGGAATAAACAAATCCTTGACATAAGTTCATTTTTGTGGTTTGTGCTCATGCAGTACAGGGTTATAGCTCAACGACAGATCATTTGTCTGCAGATCAATAGGTCTACATTTTGGATCTGGCTTGCTTGACATAATCAACGACATGAGTTCAAATTGAGTCTGTAATCAAGCCATCCACATTTCAAATCTGGGTGCCCCCTTTGGACTTGTCTTATTTGGAGGTTTTGAGTTGTAGAGTTGTTGATTCTGATTTGGAGTAACCAAAGACTTGAGTTTACAGTGAAGCAGTCAATGTTTGATATTGTTGAATCGTAGGATCTAACTTAATCTGTGGCTCCTAAGCACAGAAGTCTGTGGGTGTATGGCTCAATGAAAGAGCATGTTTCTTCAAAGATGTGGGGGTATAGCTCAGTGGTAGAGCATTTGACTGCAGATCCGGGTGCCCCTTTGGATTTTGCAAATTAGGAATAAGTGCAAACATGTCTACATAGAAAGATTCTGTATGTGATTATAAACCATTTGAGTCTGTAATCAAGCCATCCACACTTCAAATCTGGGTGCCCCCTTTGGACTTGTCTTATTTGGAGGTTTTGAGTTGTAGATTTGTTGATTCTGATTTGGAGTAACCAAAGACTTGAGTTCAAGTGAAGCAGTCAATGTTTGATATTGTTGAATCGTAGGATCTAACTTAATCTTTGGCTCTAAGCACAGAAGTCTGTGGGGGTGTGGCTCAATGAAAGAGCATGTGTCTCCAAAGATGTGGGGGTATAGCTCAGTGGTAGAGCATTTGACTGCAGATCAAGAGGTCCCCGGTTCAAATTCGGGTGTCCCCTATGGATTTGGCAGATTAGGAATATCTTCCTGCCTTTTAGTGCTCATACTGTACGGCAGGGATAAGCAACTTCGGTCCTGGAGGGCCACTGCCCTGCAGAGTTTAGCTCCAACCCTAATAAAACTCACTGGGACAAGGCAATCAGTGTTTTCGGGATTACTAGATAGATACAGGCAGGTGAGTTTTCATGAGGGCTGAAGCGAATCTCTGCAGGATAGTGGCCCTCCAGGACTGGAGTTGCCTATCCCTGCTGTACGGGGTAATATCTCAATGGCACGACGTTTGATTGGCAGATCAAGAGGTCCCAGGTTCATTCCCATGTGCCTAATTTGGGCTTGGCATATTAGGAATAAACAAATCCTTGACATAAGTTCATTTTTGTGGTTTGTGCTCATGCAGTACGGGGTTATAGCTCAACGACAGAGCATTTGTCTGCAGATCAATAGGTCTACATTTTGGATCTGGATTGCTTGACTTAATCAACGACATGAGTTCAAATTGAGTCTGTAATCAAGCCATTCACATTTCAAATCTGGGTGCCCCCTTTGGACTTGTCTTATTTGGAGGTTTTGAGTTGTAGAGTTGTTGATTCTGATTTGGAGTAACCAAAGACTTGAGTTTACAGTGCAGCAGTCAATGTTTGATATTGTTGAATTGTAGGATCTAACTTAATCTGTTGGCTCTAAGCACAGAAGTCTGTGGGGGTATGGCTCAATGAAAGAGCCTGTTTCTTCAAAGATGTGGGGGTATAGCTCAGTGGTAGAGCATTTGACTGCAGATCCGGGTGCCCCTTTGGATTTGGCAAATTAGGAATAAGTGCAAACATGTCTACATAGAAAGATTCTGTAATGTGATTATAAACCATTTGAGTCTGTAATCAAGCCATCCACACTTCAAATCTGGGTGCCCCCTTTGGACTTGTCTTATTTGGAGGTTTTGAGTTGTAGAGTTGTTGATTCTGATTTGGAGTAACCAAAGACTTGAGTTCAAGTGAAGCAGTCAATGTTTGATATTGTTGAATCGTAGGATCTAACTTAATCTTTGGCTCTAAGCACAGAAGTCTGTGGGGGTGTGGCTCAATGAAAGAGCATGTTTCTCCAAAGATGTGGGGTATAGCTCAGTGGTAGAGCATTTGACTGCAGATCAAGAGGTCCCCGGTTTCAATCCGGGTGCCCCCTATGGATTTGGCAGATTAGGAATAAGTGCAGGCTTATCTGTATAGTAAGATTCTGTATGTGATTATACCTCAGTGGCACATCCTCTCGCTAGGTATTTTTTTTGTATCTGGCATTCTTTCATATCCAAAATCTTTATCCATAAGTGAGTCTGTCATAATGTGTGTGGCTATGACCCAGGAGTGTGTGGGGGTATAGCTCAGTGGTAGAGCATTTGACTGGCAGATCAAGAGGTCCCCCCGGTTCAAATCCGGGTGCCCCCTATGGATTTGGCAGATAAGGAATATCTTCCTGCCTTTTGTGCTCATACTGTACGGCAGGGATAATCTGGGTGCCCCTTTGGACTTGTCTTATTTGGAGGTTTTGAGTTGTAGAGTTGTTGATTCTGATTTGGAGTAACCAAAGACTTGAGTTCAAGTGAATCAGTCAATGTTTGATATTGTTGAATCGTAGGATCTAACTTAATCTTTGGCTCTAAGCACAGAAGTCTGTGGGGGTGTGGCTCAATGAAAGAGCATGTTCTCCAAAGATTTGGGGGTATAGCTCAGCGGTAGAGCATTTGACTGCAGATCAAGAGGTCCCCGGTTCAAATCCGGGTGCCCCCCTATGGATTTGGCAGATTAGGATTAAGTGCATGCTTATCTATATAGTAAGATTCTGCATGTGGATTATACCTCAGTGGCACATCCTCTCGCTAGGTAATTTTTTTGGATCTGGCATTCTTTTCAATATCCAAAATCTTATCTAAAAGTGAGTCTGTCATCTTGTGTGTGGCTATGATCCAGGGAGTGTGTGGGGGTATAGCTCAGTGGTAGAGCATTTGACTGCAGATCAAGAGGTCCCCGGTTCAAATCCGGGTGCCACCTATGGATTTGGCTGATTAGGAATATCTTCCTGCCTTTTAGTGCTCATACTTACGGCAGGATAAGCAACTTCGGTCCTGGAGGGCCACTGCCCTGCAGAGTTTAGCTCCAACCTAATTAAACTCACTGGGACAAGGCAATCAGTGTTTTCGGGATTACTAGATAGATACAGGCAGGTGAGTTTTCATGAGGGCTGAAGCGAATCTCTGCAGGATAGTGGCCCTCCAGGACTGCAGTTGCCTATCCTGCTGTACGGGGTAAATATCAATGGCACGGCGTTTGATTGCAGATCAAGAAGGTCCCAGGTTCATTCCATGTGCCTAATTTGGGCTTGGCATATTAGGAATAAAAAAATCCTTGACATAAGTTCATTTTTGTGGTTTGTGCTCATGCAGTACGGGGTTATAGCTCAACGACAGATCATTTGTCTGCAGATCAATAGGTCTACATTTTGGATCTGGCTTGCTTGACATAATCAACGACATGAGTTCAAATTGAGTCTGTAATCAAGCCATCCACATTTCAAATCTGGGTGCCCCCTTTGGACTTGTCTTATTTGGAGGTTTTGAGTTGTAGAGTTGTTGATTCTGATTTGGAGTAACCAAAGACTTGAGTTTACAGTGAAGCAGTCAATGTTTGATATTGTTGAATCGTAGGATCTAACTTAATCTGTGGCTCTAAGCACAGAAGTCTGTGGGTGTATGGCTCAATGAAAGAGCATGTTTCTTCAAAGATGTGGGGTATAGCTCAGTGGTAGAGCATTTGACTGCAGATCCGGGTGCCCCTTTGGATTTTGCAAATTAGGAATAAGTGCAAACATGTCTACATAGAAAGATTCTGTATGTGATTATAAACCATTTGAGTCTGTAATCAAGCCATCCACATTTCAAATCTGGGTGCCCCCTTTGGACTTGTCTTATTTGGAGGTTTGAGTTGTAGAGTTGTTGATTCTGATTTGGAGTAACCAAAGACTTGAGTTCAAGTGAAGCAGTCAATGTTTGATATTGTTGAATCGTAGGATCTAACTTAATCTTTGGCTCTAAGCACAGAAGTCTGTGGGGGTGTGGCTCAATGAAAGAGCATGTTTCTCCAAAGATGTGGGGGTATAGCTCAGTGGTAGAGCATTTGACTGCAGATCAAGAGGTCCCCGGTTCAAATCCGGGTGCCCCCTATGGATTTGGCAGATTAGGAATAAGTGCAGGCTTATCTGTATAGTAAGATTCTGTATGTGATTATACCTCAGTGGCAATCCTCTCGCTAGGTATTTTTTTTGTATCTGGCATTCTTTTCATATCCAAAATCTTTATCCATAAGTGAGTCTGTCATAATGTGTGTGGCTATGACCCAGGGGTGTGTGGGGGTATAGCTCAGTGGTAGAGCATTTGACTGCAGATCAAGAGGTCCCCGGTTCAAATCCGGGTGCCCCCTATGGATTTGGCAGATAAGGAATATCTTCCTGCCTTTTGTGCTCATACTGTACGGCAGGGATAATCTGGGTGCCCCTTTGGACTTGTCTTATTTGGAGGTTTGAGTTGTAGAGTTGTTGATTCTGATTTGGAGTAACCAAAGACTTGAGTTCAAGTGAATCAGTCAATGTTTGATATTGTTGAATCGTAGGATCTAACTTAATCTTTGGCTCTAAGCACAGAAGTCTGTGGGGGTGTGGCTCAATGAAAGAGCATGTTTCTCCAAAGATTTGGGGGTATAGCTCAGCGGTAGAGCATTTGACTGCAGATCAAGAGTCCCCGGTTCAAATCCGGGTGCCCCCTATGGATTTGGCAGATTAGGATTAAGTGCATGCTATCTATATAGTAAGATTCTGCATGTGATTATACCTCAGTGGCACATCCTCTCGCTAGGTAATTTTTTGGATCTGGCATTCTTTTCATATCCAAAATCCTTATCTAAAAGTGAGTCTGTCATCTTGTG
>NW_020526839.1:57500-65000 GCF_003368295.1 Carassius auratus
GAGATCGGGCATTGACTCTTTTTTTTTTTTTTTTAATGAAAGATTATTATATAATTCGTGAAATTTTCCAAAAAGATTAAAGCACCTGGTATTCCCAGGCAGTCTCCCATCCATGTACTAACCAGGCCCAAAACCTGCAAATATTCAGAGATCGGGCATTGACTCTATTTTTTGGCAAAATTATTATATACTAAGTGAAAAATGTCCAAAAAGCTACAGCACCTGGTATTCCCAGGCGGTCTCCCATCCAAGTACTAACCAGGCCCAAACCTGCTTAGCTTCCGAGATCAGACAAGATCGGGCATAGCCAGGTTGGTATGGCCGGTAAGCGAAGTCTGCTGCAAAGAGAGGGCTATTTAAAGAGCAGCCAATCTTATCGCCAGTACATTATATAAGTAGGAAAGAAAGCCCAAAAGCTTAAAGCACCTGGTATTCCTAGGCAGTCTCTCATCAAAGTACTAATCAGACCTAAACCTGCTAAGATTCAGAGATCGGGCATCGACTCTTTTTTTTTTTTTTTTTTTTTTTTAATGAAAGATTATTATATAATTCGTGAATTTTCCAAAAAGATAAAGCACCTGGTATTCCTAGGCAGTCTCTCATCAAAGTACTAACCAGGCCCAAACCTGCAAATATTCAGAGATCGGGCATTGACTCTTTTTTTTTTTTTTTTTTTTTTTTTAATGAAAGATTATTATATAATTCGTGAAATTTTCCAAAAAGATTAAGCACCTGGTATCCCCAGGCAGTCTCCCATCCATGTACTAACCAGGCCCCAAACCTGCAAATATTCAGAGATTGGGCATTGACTCTATTTTTTGGCAAAATTATTATATACTAAGTGAAAAATGTCCAAAAGCTTACAGCACCTGGTATTCCTAGGCAGTCTCTCATCAAAGTACTAACCAGACCTAAACCTGCTAAGATTCAGAGATCGGGCATTGACTCTTTTTTTTTTTTTTTTTTTTTTTTTTTTTTTTTAATGAAAGATTATTATATAATTTGTGAAATTTTTCAAAAGATTAAAGCACCTGGTATTCCCAGGCAGTCTCCCATCCATGTACTAACCAGGCCCAAACCTGCTAAAAATTCAGAGATCGGGCATTGACTTCTATTTTTTGGCAAAATTATTATATACTAGTGAAAAATTCCAAAAAGCTTACAGCACCTGGTATTCCCAGGCGGTCTCCCATCCAGTACTAACCAGGCCCAACCTGCTTAGCTTCCGAGATCAGACGAGATCGGGCATAGCCAGGTTGGTATGGCCGTAAGCGAAGTCTGCTGCAAAGAGAGGGCTATTTAAAGAGCAGCCAATCTTATCGCCAGTACATTATATAAGTAGGAAGAAAGCCCAAAAGCTTAAAGCACCTGGTATTCCTAGGCAGGTCTCTTCATCAAAGTACTAACCAGGCCCAAACCTGCAAATATTCAGAGATCGGGCATTGACTCTATTTTTTGGCAAAAATTATTATATACTAAGTGAAAAATGTCCAAAAAGCCTTACAGCACCTGGTATTCCTAGGCAGTCTCTCATCAAAGTACTAACCAGACCTAAAACCTGCTAAGATTCAGAGATCGGGCATTTGACTCTTTTTTTTTTTTTTTTTTTTTTAATGAAAGATTATTATATAATTCGTGAAATTTTCCAAAAAGATTAAAGCACCTGGTATTCCCAGGCAGTCTCCCATCCATGTACTAACCAGGCCCAAACCTGCAAATATTCAGAGATCGGGCATTGACTCTATTTTTGGCAAAATTATTATATACTAAGTGAAAAAATGTCCAAAAAGCTTACAGCAACCTGGTATTCCTAGGCAGTCTCTCATCAAAGTACTAACCAGACCTAAACCTGCTAAGATTCAGAGATCGGGCATTGACTCTTTTTTTTTTTAATGAAAGATTATTATATAATTCGTGAAATTTCCAAAAAGATTAAAGCACCAGGTATTCCCAGGCAGTCTCCCATCCATGTACTTAACCAGGCCCAAACCTGCAAATATTCCAGAGATCGGGCATTGACTCTATTTTTGGCAAAATTATTATATACTTAAGTGAAAAATGTCCAAAAAGCTTACAGCACCTGGTATTCCCAGCGGTCTCCCATCCAAGTACTAACAGGCCCAAACCTGCTTAGCTTCCGAGATCAGACAAGATCGGGCATAGCCAGGTTGGTATGGCCGTAAAGCGAAGTCTGCTGCAAAGAGAGGGCTATTTAAAGAGCAGCCAATCTTATCGCCAGTACATTATATAAGTAGGAAGAAAGCCCAAAAGCTTAAAGCACCTGGTATTCCTAGGCAGTCTCTCATCAAAGTACTAAACCAGGCCAAACCTGCAAATATTCAGAGATCGGGCATTGACTCTTTTTTTTTTTTTTTTTTTTTTTTTTTTTAATGAAAGATTATTATATAATTCGTGAAATTTTCCCAAAAAGATTAAAGCACCTGGTATCCCCAGGCAGTCTCCCATCCATGTACTAACCAGGCCCAAACCTGCAAATATTCAGAGATTGGGCATTGACTCTATTTTTTGGCAAAATTATTATATACTAAGTGAAAAATGTCCAAAAAGCTTACAGCACCTGGTATTCCCAGGCGGTCTCCCATCCAAGTACTAACCAGGCCCAAACCTGCTTAGCTTCCGAGATCAGACAAGATCGGGCATAGCCAGGTTGGTATGGCCGTAAGCGAAGTCTGCTGCAAAGAGAGGGCTATTAAAGAGCAGCCAATCTATCGCCAGTACATTATATAAGTAGGAAAGAAAGCCCAAAAGCTTAAAGCACCTGGTATTCCTAGGCAGTCTCTCATCAAAGTACTAATCAGACCTAAACCTGCTAAATTCAGAGATCGGGCATCGACTCTTTTTTTTTTTTTTTTTTTTTTTTTTAATGAAAGATTATTATATAATTCGTGAATTTTCCAAAAAGATTAAAGCACCTGGTATTCCCTAGGCAGTCTCTCATCAAAGTACTAACCAGGCCCAAACCTGCAATATTCAGAAGATCGGGCATTGACTCTTTTTTTTTTTTTTTTTTTTTTTTAATGAAAGATTATTATATAATTCGTGAAATTTTCCAAAAAGATTAAAGCACCTGGTATCCCCAGGCAGTCTCCCATCCATGTACTAACCAGGCCCAAACCTGCAAATATTCAGAGATTGGGCATTGACTCATTTGGCAAAATTATTATATACTAAGTGAAAAATGTCCAAAAAAGCTTACAGCACCTTGGTATTCCTAGGCAGTCTCTCATCAAAGTACTAACCAGACCTAAACTGCTAAGATTCAGAGATCGGCATTGACTCTTTTTTTTTTTTTTTTTTTTTTTTTTTAATGAAAGATTATTATATAATTTGTGAAATTTTTCAAAAAGATTAAAGCACCTGGTATTCCCAGGCAGTCTCCATCCATGTACTAACCAGGCCCAAACTGCTAAAATTCAGAGATCGGGGCATTGACTCTATTTTTTGGCCAAAATTATTATATTACTAAGTGAAAAATTTCCAAAAAGCTTACCAGCACCTGGTATTCCCAGGCGGTCTCCCATCCAAGTACTAACCAGGCCCAAACCTGCTAGCTTCCGAGATCAGGACGAGATCGGGCATAGCCAGGTTGGTATGGCCGTAAGCGAAGTCTGCTGCAAAGAGAAGGGCTATTTAAAGAGCAGCCAATCTTATCGCCAGTACATTATATAAGTAGAAAAGAAAGCCCAAAAGCTTAAAGCACCTGGTATTCCTAGGCAGTCTCTCATCAAAGTACTAACCAGGCCCAAACCTGCAAATATTCAGAGATCGGGCATTGACTCTATTTTTTGGCAAAATTATTATATACTAAGTGAAAAATGTCCAAAAAGCTTACAGCACCTGGTATTCCTAGGCAGTCTCTCATCAAAGTACTAACCAGACCTAAACCTGCTAAGATTCAGAGATCGGGCATTGACTCTTTTTTTTTTTTTTTTTTTTTTTAATGAAAGATTATTATATAATTCGTGAAATTTCCAAAAAGATTAAAGCACCTGGTATTCCCAGGCAGTCTCCCATCCATGTACTAACCAGGCCCAAACCTGCAAATATTCAGAGATCGGGCATTGACTCTATTTTTTGGCAAAATTATTAGTATAACTAAGTGAAAAATGTCCAAAAAGCTTACAGCACCTGGTATTCCTAGGCAGTCTCTCATCAAAGTACTAACCAGACCTAAACCTGCTAAGATTCAGAGATCGGGCATTGACTCTTTTTTTTTTTAATGAAAGATTATTATATAATTCGTGAAATTTTCCAAAAAGATTAAAGCACCAGGTATTCCCAGGCAGTCTCCCATCCATGTACTAACCAGGCCCAAACCTGCAAATATTCAGAGATCGGGCATTGACTCTATTTTTGGCAAAATTATTATATACTAAGTGAAAAAATGTCCAAAAGCTTACAGCACCTGGTATTCCCAGGCGGTCTCCCATCCAAGTACTAACCAGGCCCAAACCTGCTTAGCTTCCGAGATCAGACAAGATCGGGCATAGCCAGGTTGTATGGCCGTAAGCGAAGTCTGCTGCAAAGAGAGGGCTATTTAAGAGCAGCCAATCTTATCGCCAGTACATTATATAAGTAGGAAAGAAAGCCCAAAAGCTTAAAGCACCTGGTATTCCTAGGCAGTCTCTCATCAAAGTACTAACCAGGCCCAAACCTGCAAATATTCAGAGATCGGGCATTGACTCTTTTTTTTTTTTTTTTTTTTTTTTAATGAAAGATTATTATATAATTCGTGAAATTTTCCAAAAAGAATTAAAGCACCTGGTATCCCCAGGCAGTCTCCCATCCATTGTACTAACCAGGCCAAACCTGCAAATATTCAGAGATTGGCATTGACTCTATTTTTTGGCAAAATTATTATATACTAAGTGAAAAATGTCCAAAAAGCTTACAGCACCTGGTATTCCCAGGCGGTCTCCCATCCAAGTACTAACCAGGCCCAAACCTGCTTAGCTTCCGAGATCAGACGAGATCGGGCATAGCCAGGTTGTATGGCCGTAAGCGAAGTCTGGCTGCAAAGAGAGGGCTATTTAAAGATCAGCCAATCTTTATCGCAGTACATTATATAAGTAGGAAAGAAAGCCAAAGCTTAAAGCACCTGGTATTCCTAGGCCAGTCTCTCATCAAAGTACTAACCAGACCTAAACCTGCTAAGATTCAGAGATCGGGCATTGACTCTTTTTTTTTTTTTTTTTTTTTTTAATGAAAGATTATTATATAATTCGTGAATTTTCCAAAAGATTAAAGCACCTGGTATTCCCAGCAGTCTCCCATCCATGTACTAACCAGGCCCAACCTGCAATATTCAGAGATCGGGGCATTGACTCTATTTTTGGCAAAATTATTATATACTAAGTGAAAAATGTCCAAAAAGCTTACAGCACCTGGTATTCCTAGGCAGTCTCTCATCAAAGTACTAACCAGACCTAAACCTGCTAAGATTCAGAGATGCGGGCATTGACTCTTTTTTTTTTTTTAATGAAAGATTATTATATAATTCGTGGAAATTTTCCAAAAAGATTAAAGCACCAGGTATTCCCAGGCAGTCTCCCATCCATTGTACTAACCAGGCCCCAAACCTGCAAATATTCAGAGATCGGGCATTGACTCTATTTTTTGGCAAAATTATTATATACTAAGTGAAAAATGTCCAAAAAGCTTACAGCACCTGGTATTCCTAGGCAGTCTCTCATCAAAGTACTAACCGGACCTAAACCTGCTAAGATTCAGAGATCGGGCATTGACTCTTTTTTTTTTTTTTTTTTTTTTTTTTTTAATGAAAGATTATTATATAATTCGTGAAATTTTCCAAAAAGATTAAAGCACCTGGTATTCCCAGGCAGTCTCCCATCCATGTACTAACCAGGCCCAAACCTTGCAAATATTCAGAGATCGAGGCATTGACTCTATTTTTTGTGCAAATTATTATATACTAAGTGAAAAATGTCCAAAAGCTTTACAGCACCTGGTATTCCCAGGGGGTCTCCCATCCAAGTACTAACCAGGCCCAAACCTGCTTAGCTTACCGAGATCAGACGAGATCGGGCATAGCCAGGTTGGTCATGGCCGTAAGCCGAAGTCTGCTGCTAAGGAGAGGGCTATTTAAAAGATTCAGCCAATCTTTATCGGCCAAGTACATTATATATAGTAGGAAAAGAAGCCCAAAAGCTTAAGCACCTGGTTTCCTAGGCAGCTCTCATCAAAGTACTAACCAGGCCCAAACCTGCAAAGTATTCAGAGATCGGGCATTGACTCTTTTTTTTTTTTTTTTTTTTTTAATGAAAGATTATTATATCAATTCGTGAAATTGTCCAAAAGATTAAAGCACCTGGTATTCCAGGCAGTCTCCCATCCATGTACTAACCAGGCCCCAAACCTGCAAATATTCAGAGATCGGGCATTGACTCTATTTTTTGGCAAAATTATTATATACTAAGTGAAAAAATGTCCAAAAGCTTACAGCACCTGTATTCCTAGGCAGTCTTCTCATCAAAGTACTAACCAGACCTAAACCTGCTAAGATTCAGAGATCGGGCATTGACTCTTTTTTTTTTTTAATGAAAGATTATTATATAATTCGTGAAATTTTTCCAAAAAGATTAAAGCACCCATGGGTATTCCCAGGCAGTCTCCCATCCAGGTACCTAACCCAGGCCCAAACCTGGCAAATATTTCAGGAGATCGGGGCATTGACTCTATTTTTTTTGGCAAAATTATTATATACTAAGGTGAAAAATGTCCAAAAAAGCTTACAGCACCTCCTGGTATTCCTAGGGCAGTCTCTCAGTACAAGTACGTAACCGGACCTAAACCGTGCAAAGGTATCAGGAGATCGGGGCATTGGACGTTTTTTTTTTTTTTTTTTTTTAATGAAAGATATATTCATAATCGTGAAATTTTCCAGAAAGATTAAAGCACCTGGTATTCCTAGGGCAGTCTCTCATCAAAGTACTAACCAGGCCAAAACCTGCAATAGTTCAGAGATCGGGGCATTGACTCTTTTTTTTTTTTTTTTTTTTTTTTTTAATGAAATTATATATAATTCGTGATATTTTCCAAAAGATTAAAGCACCTGGTTCCCAGGGCAGTCTCCCAATCCATGTACTAACCAGGCCCAAACCTGCAAATATTCAGAGATTGGGCATTGACTCTATTTTTTGCAAAATTATTATATTACTAAGTGAAAATGTCCAAAAAAGCTTACAGCACCTGGTATTCCCAGGCGGTCTCCCATCCAAGTACTAACCAGGCCCAAACCTGCTTAGCTTCCGAGATCAGACGAGATCGGGCATAGCCAGGTTGTATGGCCGTAAGCGAAGTCTGCTGCAAAGAGGAGGGCTATTTAAAGATCAGCCAATCTTATCGCCGTACATATATAAGTAGGAAGAAAGCCCAAAAGCTTAAAGCACCGTGGTATTCCTTAGGCAGTCTCTCATCAAAGTACTAACCAGGCCCAAACCTGGCAAATATTCAGAGATC
>NW_020526839.1:75000-87500 GCF_003368295.1 Carassius auratus
GAGATCGGGCATTGACTCTATTTTTTGGCAAAATTATTATATACTAAGTGAAAAATGTCCAAAAAGCTTACAGCACCTGGTATTCCTAGGCAGTCTCTCATCAAAGTTACTAACCAGACCTAAACCTGCTAAGATTCAGAGATCGGGCATTGACTCTTTTTTTTTTTTTTTTAATGAAAGATTATATAATATTCGTTGAAATTTTCCAACAAGATTAAAGCACCATGGTATTCCCAGGCAGTCTCCCATCCATGTACTAACCAGGCCCAAACCTGCAAATATTCAGAGATCGGGCATTGACTCTATTTTTTGGCAAAATTATTATATACTAAGTGAAAAATGTCCAAAAAGCTTACAGCACCTGGTATTCCTAGGCAGTCTCTCATCAAAGTACTAAACCAGACCTAAACCTGCTAAGATTCAGAGATCGGGCATTGACTCTTTTTTTTTTTTTTTTTTTTTTTTTAATGAAAGATTATTATATAATTCGTGAAATTTTCCAAAAGATTAAAGCACCTGGTATTCCCAGGCAGTCTCCCATCCATGTACTAACCAGGCCCAAACCTGCAAATATTCAGAGATCGGGCATTGACTCTATTTTTTGGCAAAATTATTATATACTAAGTGAAAAATGTCCAAAAAGCTTACAGCACCTGGTATTCCTAGGCAGTCTCTCATCAAAGTACTAACCAGACCTAAACCTGCTAAGATTCAGAGATCGGGCATTGACTCTTTTTTTTTTTTTTTTTTTTTTTTTTAATGAAAGATTATTATATAATTTGTGAAATTTTTCAAAAAGATTAAAGCACCTGGTATTCCCAGGCAGTCTCCCATCCATGTACTAACCAGGCCCAAACCTGCTAAAATTCAGAGATCGGGCATTGACTCTATTTTTTGGCAAAATTATATATACTAAGTGAAAAATTTCCAAAAAGCTTACAGCACCTGGTATTCCCAGGCGGTCTCCCATCCAAGTACTAACCAGGCCCAAACCTGCTTAGCTTCCGAGATCAGACGAGATCGGGCATTAGCCAGGTTGGGTTTTGGCCGTAAGCGAAGTCTGCTGCAAAGAGAGGGCTATTTAAAGAGCAGCCAATCTTATCGCCAGTACATTATATAAGTAGGAAAGAAAGCCCCAAAAGCTTAAAGCACCTGGTATTCCTAGGCAGTCTCTCATCAAAGTACTAACCAGGCCCAAACCTGCAAATATTCAGAGATCGGGCATTGACTCTATTTTTTGGCAAAATTATTATATACTAAGTGAAAAATGTCCAAAAAGCTTACAGCACCTGGTATTCCTAGCAGTCTCTCATCAAAGTACTAACCAGACCTAAACCTGCTAAGATTCAGAGATCGGGCATTGACTCTTTTTTTTTTTTTTTTTTTTTTTTTTAATGAAAGATTATTATATATTCGTGAAATTTTTCCAAAAAGATTAAGCACCTGGTATTCCCAGGCAGTCTCCCATCCATGTACTAACCAGGCCCAAACCTGCAAATATTCAGAGATCGGGCATTGACTCTATTTTTTGGCAAAATTATTATATACTAAGTGAAAATGTCCAAAAAGCTTACAGCACCTGGTATTCCTAGGCAGTCTCTCATCAAAGTACTAACCAGACCTAAACCTGCTAAGATTCAGAGATCGGGCATTGACTCTTTTTTTTTTTTTTTTTTTTTTTTTTAATGAAAGATTATTATATAATTTGTGAAATTTTTCAAAAAGATTAAAGCACCTGGTATTCCCAGGCAGTCTCCCATCCATGTACTAACCAGGCCCAAACCTGCTAAAATTCAGAGATCGGGCATTGACTCTATTTTTTGGCAAAATTATTATATACTAAGTGAAAAATTTCCAAAAAGCTTACAGCACCTGGTATTCCCAGGCGGTCTCCCATCCAAGTACTAACAGGCCCAACCTGCTTAGCTTCCGAGATCAGACGAGATCGGGCATAGCCAGGTTGGTTTGGCCGTAAGCGAAGTCTGCTGCAAAGAGAGGGCTATTTAAAGAGCAGCCCAATCTTATCGCCAGTACATTATATAAGTAGGAAAGAAAGCCCAAAAGCTTAAAGCACCTGGTATTCCTAGGCAGTCTCTCATCAAAGTTTACTAACCAGGCCCAAACCTGCAAATATTCAGAGATCGGGCATTGACTCTATTTTTTGGCAAAATTATTATATACTAAGTGAAAAATGTCCAAAAGCTTACAGCACCCGGTATTCCTAGGCAGTCTCTCATCAAAGTACTAACCAGACCTAAACCTGCTAAGATTCAGAGATCGGGCATTGACTCTTTTTTTTTTTTTTTTTTTTTTTTTTTTTTTTTTTAATGAAAGAATTATTATATAATTTGTGAAATTTTTCAAAAAGATTAAAGCACCTGGTATTCCCAGGCCAGTCTCCCATCCATGTACTAACCAGGCCCAAACCTGCTAAAATTCAGAGATCGGGCATTGACTCTATTTTTTGGCAAAATTATTATATACTAAGTTGAAAATTTTCCAAAAAGCTTACAGCACCTGGTATTCCCAGGCGGTCTCCATCCAAGTACTAACCAGGCCCAACCTGCTTAGCTTCCGAGATCAGACGAGATCGGGCATAGCCAGGTTGGTATGGCCGTAAGCGAAGTCTGCTGCAAAGAGAGGGCTATTTAAAGATCAGCCAATCTTATCGCCAGTACATTATATAAGTAGGAAAAGAAAGCCCAAAAGCTTAAAGCACCTGGTATCCTAGGCAGTCTCCCATCCATGTACTAACCAGGCCCAAACCTGCAAATATTCAGAGATCGGGCATAGACTCTATTTTTTGCCAAAAATTATTATATAATAAGTGAAAATGTCCAAAAAGCTTACAGCACCTGGTATTTCCCAGGCGGTCTCCCATCCAAGTACTAACCAGGCCCAAAACCTGCTTAGCTTCCGAGATCAGAAGATCGGGCATAGCCAGTTGGTATGGCCGTAAGCGAGTCTGCTGCAAAGAGAGGGCTATTTAAAGAGCAGCCAATCTTATCGCCAGTACATTATATAAGTAGAAAAAAGCCCAAAAGCTTAAAGCACCTGGTATTCCTAGGCAGTCTCTCATCAAAGTACTAACCAGACCTAAACCTGCAAAGATTCAGAGATCGGGCATTGACTCTTTTTTTTGGAAAATTATTATATACTTCGTGAAAATTTCCAAAAAGATTAAAGCACCTGGTATTCCCAGGCAGTCTCCCATCCATGTACTAACCAGGCCCAAACCTGCAAATATTCAGAGATCGGGCATTGACTCTATTTTTTGGCAAAATTATTATATACTAAGTGAAAAATGTCCAAAAAGCTTACAGCACCTGGATTCCCAGGCGGTCTCCCCATCCAAGTACTAACCAGGGCCCAAACCTGCTTAGCTTCCGAGATCAGACGAGATCGGGCATAGCCAGGTTGGTAAATGGCCGTAAGCGAAGTCTGCTGCAAGAGAGGGGCTATTTAAAGAGCAAGCCAATCTTATCGCCTAGTTACATCTATATAAGTAGGAAAGAAAGCCCAAAAGCTTAAAGCACCTGGTATTCCTAGGCAGTCTCTCATCAAAGTACTAACCAGACCCTAAACCCTGCTTAAGGAATTCAGAGATCGGGCAATTGACTCTATTTTTTGGCAAAATTATTATATACTAAGTGAAAAATGTCCAAAAGCTTATCAGCACCTGGTATTAACAGGCAGTCTCCCATCCATGTACTAACCAGGCCCAAACCTGCACAATATTTCAGAGATCGGGCATTGACTTCTATTTTTATGGCAAAATTATTATATACTAAATGAAAAAATGTCAAACCAAAAAGCTTACAGCCCTGGGTATTCCTAGGCAGTCTCTCATCAAAGTACTAACCAGGACCTAAACCTGCTAGATTCAGAGATCGGGCCATTGACTCTTTTTTTTTTTTTTTTTTTTTTTTTAATGAAAGATTATTATATAATTCGTGAAATTTTCCAAAAGATTTAAAGCACCTGGTATTCCCAAGGCAGTCTCCCATCCAATGTACTAACCAGGCCCAAACCTGCAAATATTCAGAGATCGGGCATTGACTCTATTTTTTTGGCAAAATTATTATATACAAGTGAAAAATGTCCAAAAAGCTTACAGCACCTGGTATTCCCAGGCGGTCTCCCATCCAAGTACTAACCAGGCCCAAACCTGCTTAGCTTCCGAGATCAGACGAGATCGGGCATAGCCAGGTTGGTATGGCCGTAAGCGAAAGTCTGCTGCAAAGAGAGGGCTATTTAAAGACAGCCATCTTATCGCCAGTACATTATATAAGTAGGAAAGAAAAGCCCAAAAGCTTAAAGCACCTGGTATTCCTAGCAGTCTCTCATCAAAGTAATATTCAGAGATCGGGCATTGACTCTATTTTTTGGCAAAATTATTATATACTAAGTGAAAAATGTCCCAAAAAAGCTTAAGCACCTGGTATTCCCAGGCAGTCTCTCATCAAAGTACTAACCAGGCCCAAACCTGCAAATATTCAGAGATCGGGCATTGACTTTTTTTTTTTTTTTTATGAAAGATTATTATATTAATTTGAAATTTTCCAAAAAGATTAAAGCACCTGGTATTCCCAGGCAGTCTCCCATCCATGTACTAACCAGGCCCAAACCTGCAAATATTCAGAGATCGGGCATTGACTCTATTTTTTGGCAAAATTATTATATACTAAGTGAAAAATGTCCAAAAAGCTTACAGCACCTGGTATTCCTAGGCAGTCTCTCATCAAAGTACTAACCAGACCTAAACCTGCTAAGATTCAGAGATCGGGCATTGACTCTTTTTTTTTTTTTTTTTTTTTTTTTTAATGAAAGATTATTATATAATTCGTGAAATTTTCCAAAAAGATTAAGCACCTGGTATTCCCAAGCAATCTCCATCCATGTACTAACCAGGCCCAACCTGCTAATATTCAGAGATCGGGCATTGACTCTATTTTTGGCAAAATTATTATATACTAAGTGAAAAATGTCCAAAAAGCTTACAGCACCGGTATTCCAGGCGGTCCTCCCATCCAAGTATAACCAGGCCAAACCTGCTTAGCTTTCCGAGATCAGACGAGATCGGGCATAGCCAGGTTGGTAATGGCCGTAAGCGAAGACTGCTGCAAAGAGAGGGCTATTTAAAGACCAGCCAATCTATCGCCAGTACATTATATAAGTAGGAAAGAAGCCCAAAAGCTTAAAGCACCTGGTACTTCCTAGGCATCTCTCATCAAAGTACTTAACCAGACCTAAACCTGCTAAGATTCAGAGATCGGGCATTGACTCTTTTTTTTTTTTTTTTTTTTTTAATGAAAGATTATTATATAATTCGTGAAATTTTCCAAAAAGATTAAAGCACCTGGTATTCCCAAGCAATCTCCCATCCATGTACTAACCAGGCCCAAACCTGCTAATATTCAGAGATCGGGCATTGACTCTATTTTTAGGCAAAATTATTATATACTAAGTGAAAAATGTCCCAAAAAGCTTACAGCACCGGTCATTCCCAGGCGGTCTCCCATCCAAGTACTAACCAGGCCAAACCTGCTTAGCTTCCGAGATCAGACGAGATCGGGCATAGCCAGGTTGGTATGGCCGTAAGCGAAGACTGCTGCAAAGAGAGGGCTATTTAAAGACCAGCCAATCTATCGCCAGTACATTATATAAGTAGGAAAGAAAACCCAAAAGCTTAAAGCACCTGGTATTCCTAGGCAGTCTCTCATCAAAGTACTAACCAGGACCCTAAACCTGCAAAGATTCAGAGATCGGGCATTGACTCTTTTTTTTTTTTTTTTTTTTTTAATGAAAGATTATTATATAATTCCGTGAAATTTTCCAAAAAAGATTTAAAGCACCTGGTATTCCCAAGGCAGTCTCCCATCCATGTACTAACCAGGCCCAAACCTGCAAATTATTCAGAGATCGGGCATTGGACTCTATTTTTTGGCAAAATTATTATATACTAAGTGAAAAATGTCCAAAAAGCTTACAGCACCTGGTATTCCCCAGGCGGTCTCCCATCCAAGTACTAACCAGGCCCAAACCTGCTTAGCTTCCGAGATCAGACGAGATCGGGCATAGCCAGGTTTGGTATGGCCGTAAGCGAAGTCTGCTGCAAAGAGAGGGCTATTTAAAGATCAGCCAATCTTATCGCCAGTACATTATATAAGTAGGAAAGAAAAGCCCAAAAGCTTAAAGCACTGGTATTCCTAGGCAGTCTCTCATCAAAGTACTAAACCAGACCTAAACCTGCTAAGATTCAGAGATCGGGCATTGACTCTTTTTTTTTTTTTTTTTTTTTTTAATGAAAGATTATTATATAATTCGTCGAAAATTTTCCAAAAAGATTAAAGCACCTGGTATTCCAGGCAGTCTCCCATCCATGTACTAACCAGCCCAAACCTGCAAATATTCAGAGATCGGGCATTGACTCTATTTTTTGGCAAAATTATTATATACTAAGTGAAAAATGTCCAAAAAGCTTACAGCACCTGGTATTCCTAGGCAGTCTCTCATCAAAGTACTAACCAGACCTAAACCTGCTAAGATTCAGAGATCGGGCATTGACTCTTTTTTTTTTTTTAATGAAAGATTATTATATAATTCGTGAAATTTTCCAAAAAGATTAAAGCACCTGGTATTCCCAGGCAGTCTCCCATCCATGTACTAACCAGGCCCAAACCTGCAAATATTCAGAGATCGGGCATTGACTCTATTTTTTGGCAAAATTATTATATACTAAGTGAAAAATGTCCAAAAAGCTTACAGCACCTGGTATTCCTAGGCAGTCTCTCATCAAAGTACTAACCGGACCTAAACCTGCTAAGATTTCAGAGATCGGGCATTGACTCTTTTTTTTTTTTTTTTTTTTTTAATGAAAGATTATTATATAATTCGTGAAATTTTCCAAAAGATTAAAGCACCTGGTATTCCCCAGGCAATCTCCCGCCATGTACTAACCAGGGGGCCAGGTCGGTAGGAAAGGGCAGCCAACCTATTCAGAGATCGGGTCATTGACTCATATTTTTGGCAAAATTATGATATACTAAGTGAAAAATGGCTCCAAAAAGCTTACAGCACCCGGTATTCCCAGGCGGTCCTCCCATCCAAGTCTACCAGGCCCAAACCTGCTTAGCTTCCGAGATCAGACGAACGGGCATAGCCAGGTTGGTATGGCCGTAAGCGAAGACTGCTGCAAAAGAGAGGGCTATTTAAAGACCAGCCAATCTAATCGCCCAGTACATTATATAAGTAGGAAAGAAACCCAAAAAGCTAAAGCACCTGGTATTCCTAGGCAGTCTCTCATCAAAAGTACTAACCAGACCTAAACCCTGCTAAGATTCAGAGATCGGCATTGACTTCTTTTTTTTTTTTTTTTTTTTTAAATGAAAGATTATATATAATTTCGTGAAATTTTCCAAAAAGATTAAAGCACCTGGTATTCCCCAAGCAAGTCTCCCCATCCATGTACTAACAGCCCAAACCTGCTAATATCAGAGATCGGGCATTGACTCTATTTTTTGGCAAATTATTATATACTAAGTGAAAAATGTCAAAAAGCTTACAGCAGCCCGGTATTCCCAGGCGGTCTCCCCATCCAAGTACTAACCAGGGCCCAAACCTGCTTAGCTTCCGAGATCAAGACGAGATCGGGCATAGCCAGGTTGGTATGGCCGTAGCGAAGACTGCTGCAAAGAGAGGGCTATTTAAAGATCAGCCAATCTAATCGCCAGTACATTATATAAGTAGGAAAGAAAACCCAAAAGCTTAAAGCACCTGGTATTCCTAGGCAGTCTCTCATCAAAGTACTAACCAGACCTAAACCCTGCTAAGATTCAGAGATCGGGCATTGACTCTTTTTTTTTTTTTTTTTTTTTTTAAATGAAAGATTATTTATATAATTCGTAGAAATTTTCCAAAAAGATTAAAGCACCTGGTATTCCCAGGCAGTCTCCCATCCATGTACTAACCAGGCCCCAACCCTGCAAATATTCAGAGATCCGGCGCATTGACTCTATTTTTTGGCAAAATTATTATATACTAAGTGGAAATGTCCAAAAAAGCTTACAGCACCTGGTTATTCCCAGGGGGTCTCCCATCCAGTACTAAAACCAGGCCCAAACCTGCTTAGCTTCCGAGATCAGACGAGATCAGGGCAATAGCCAGGTTGGTATGGCCAGTAAGCGCAGTCTGCTGGCAAAGAGAGGGCTATTAAAGAGGCACCAATCTTTCGCCAGTACATTATATAAGTAGGAAAGAAAAGCCCCAAAACTTAAAGCACGCTGGTATTCCTAGGCAGTCCCTCTCATCAAAGTACTAACCAGCCAAACCTGCAAGCTATTCCAGAGATCGGGGCATTGCTCTAATTTTTGGCAAAATTATTATATACTAAGTGAAAAATGTCCAAAAAGCTTACAGCACCTGGTATTCCTAGGCAGTCTCTCATCAAAGTACTAACCAGACCTAAACCTGCTAAGATTCAGAGATCGGGCATTGACTCTTTTTTTTTTTTAATGAAAGATTATTATATAATTCGTGAAATTTTCCAAAAAGATTAAAGCACCTGGTATTCCCAGGCAGTCTCCCATCCATGTACTAACCAGGCCCAAACCTGCAAATATTCAGAGATCGGGCATTGACTCTATTTTTTGGCAAAATTATTATATACTAAGTGAAAAATGTCCAAAAAGCTTACAGCACCTGGTATTCCTAGGCAGTCTCCCATCAAAGTACTAACCAGGCCCAAACCTGCAAATATTCAGAGATCGGGCATTGACCTCTTTTTTTTTTTTTTTTTTTTTAATGAAAGATTATTATATAATTCGTGAAATTTTAAAAAGATTAAAGCACCTGGTATTCCTAGGCAGTCTCCTCATCAAGTACTAACCAGGCCCAAACCTGCAAATATTCAGAGATCGGGCATTGACTCTTTTTTTTTTTTTTTTTTTTTTTTAATGAAAGTTATTATATAATTCGTGAAATTTTCCAAAAAGATTAAAGCACCTGGTATTCCCAGGCAGTCTCCCATCCATGTACTAACCAGGCCCAAACCTGCAAATTTCAGAGATCGGGCATTGACTCTATTTTTTGCAAAATTTATTATATACTAAGTGAAAAATGTCCAAAAAGCTTAAAGCACCTGGTATTCCTAGGCAGTCTCTCATCAAAGTACTAACCAGACCCAAACCTGCTAATATTCAGAGATCGGGCATTGACTCTTTTTTTTTTTTAATGAAAGATTATTATATAATTCGTGAAATTTTCCAAAAAGATTAAAGCACCTGGTATTCCCAGGCAGTCTCCATCCATGTACTAACCAGGCCCAAACCTGCAAATATTCAGAGATCGGGCATTGACTCTATTTTTTTGGCAAAATTATTATATACTAAGTGAAAATGTCCAAAAAGCTTACAGCACCTGGTATTCCCAGGCAGTCTCTCATCAAGTACTAACCAGGCCCAAACCTGCAAATATTCAGAGATCGGGCATTGACTCTTTTTTTTTTTTAATGAAAGATTATTATATAATTCGTGAAAATTTCCAAAAATTAAAGCACCTGGTATTCCTAG
Organism: Carassius auratus; assembly: GCF_003368295.1. Lineage (NCBI taxonomy): Eukaryota > Metazoa > Chordata > Actinopteri > Cypriniformes > Cyprinidae > Carassius > Carassius auratus. The sequence goes on from NW_020526839.1 coordinate 84,570, forward strand.
GCAGTCTCTCATCAAAGTACTAACCAGGCCCAAACCTGCAAATATTCAGAGATCGGGCATTGACTCTTTTTTTTTTTTTTTTTTTTTTTTTAATGAAAGATTATTTATATAATTCGTGAAATTTTCCAAAAAGATTAAAGCACCTGGTATTCCCAGGCAGTCTCCCATCCATGTACTAACCAGGCCCAAACCTGCAAATATTCAGAGATCGGGCATTGACTCTATTTTTTGGCAAAATTATTATATACTAAGTGAAAAATGTCCAAAAAGCTTACAGCACCTGGTATTCCCAGGCGGTCTCCCATCCAAGTACTAACCAGGCCCAAACCTGCTTAGCTTCCGAGATCAGACGAGATCGGGCATAGCCAGGTTGGTATGGCCGTAAGCGAAGTCTGCTGCAAAGAGAGGGCTATTTAAAGATCAGCCAATCTTATCGCCAGTACATTATATAAGTAGGAAAGAAAGCCCAAAAGCTTAAAGCACCTGGTATTCCTAGGCAGTCTCTCATCAAAGTACTAACCAGGCCCAAACCTGCAAATATTCAGAGATCGGGCATTGACTCTATTTTTTGGCAAAATTATTATATATACTAAGTGAAAATGTCCAAAAAGCTTACAGCACCTGGTATTCCTAGGCAGTCTCTCATCAAAGTACTAACCAGACCTAAACCTGCTAAGATTCAGAGATCGGGCATTGACTCTTTTTTTTTTTTTTTTTTTTTTTTAATGAAAGATTATTATATAATTCGTGAAATTTTCCAAAAAGATTAAAGCACCTGGTATTCCCAGGCAGTCTCCCATCCATGTACTAACCAGGCCCAAACCTGCAAATATCAGAGATCGGGCATTGACTCTATTTTTTGGCAAAATTATTATATACTAAGTGAAAATGTCCAAAAAGCTTACAGCACCTGGTATTCCTAGGCAGTCTCTCATCAAAGTACTAACCAGGCCCAAACCTGCTAAGATTCAGAGATCGGGCATTGACTCTTTTTTTTTTTTTAATGAAAGATTATTATATAATTCGTGAAATTTTCCAAAAAGATTAAAGCACCTGGTATTCCCAGGCAGTCTCCCATCCATGTACTAACCAGGCCCAAACCTGCAAATATTCAGAGATCGGGCATTGACTCTATTTTTTGGCAAAATTATTATATACTAAGTGAAAAATGTCCAAAAAGCTTACAGCACCTGGTATTCCTAGGCAGTCTCTCATCAAAGTACTAACCGGACCTAAACCTGCTAAGATTCAGAGATCGGGCATTGACTCTTTTTTTTTTTTTTAATGAAAGATTATTATATAATTCGTGAAATTTTCCAAAAGATTAAAGCACCTGGTATTCCAGGCAGTCTCCCATCCATGTACTAACCAGGCCCAAACCTGCAAATATTCAGAGATCGGGCATTGACTCTATTTTTTGGCAAAATTATTATATACTAAGTGAAATGTCCAAAAAGCTTACAGCACCTGGTATTCCTAGGCAGTCTCTCATCAAAGTACTAACCAGGACCTAAACCTGCTAAGATTCAGAGATCGGGCATTGACTCTTTTTTTTTTTTTTTTTTTTTTTTTTTTTAAGAAAGATTATATATATTCGTGAAATTTTCCAAAAAGATTAAAGCACCTGGTATTCCCAGGCAGTCTCCCATCCATGTACTAACCAGGCCCAAACCTGCAAATATTCAGAGATCGGGCATTGACTCTATTTTTTGGCAAAATTATTATATACTAAGTGAAAAATGTCCAAAAAGCTTACAGCACCTGGTATTCCCAGGCGGTCTCCCATCCAAGTACTAACCAGGCCCAAACCTGCTTAGCTTCCGAGATCAGACGAGATCGGGCATAGCCAGGTTGGTATGGCCGTAAGCGAAGTCTGCTGCAAAGAGAGGGCTATTTAAAGAGCAGCCAATCTTATCGCCAGTACATTATATAAGTAGGAAAGAAAGCCCAAAAGCTTAAAGCACCTGGTATTCCTAGGCAGTCTCTCATCAAAGTACTAACCAGGCCCAAACCTGCAAATATTCAGAGATCGGGCATTGACTCTATTTTTTGGCAAAATTATTATATACTAAGTGAAAAATGTCCAAAAAGCTTACAGCACCTGGTATTCCTAGGCAGTCTCTCATCAAAGTACTAACCAGACCTAAACCTGCTAAGATTCAGAGATCGGGCATTGACTCTTTTTTTTTTTTTTTTTTTTTTAATGAAAGATTATTATATAATTCGTGAAATTTTCCAAAAAGATTAAAGCACCTGGTATTCCCAGGCAGTCTCCCATCCATGTACTAACCAGGCCCAAACCTGCAAATATTCAGAGATCGGGCATTGACTCTATTTTTTGGCAAAATTATTATATACTAAGTGAAAAATGTCCAAAAAGCTTACAGCACCTGGTATTCCTAGGCAGTCTCTCATCCAAGTACTAACCAGGCCCAAACCTGCTAAGATTCAGAGATCGGGCATTGACTCTTTTTTTTTTTTTTTTTTTTTTAATGAAAGATTATTATATAATTCGTGAAATTTTCCAAAAAGATTAAAGCACCTGGTATTCCCAGGCAGTCTCCCATCCATGTACTAACCAGGCCCAAACCTGCAAATATTCAGAGATCGGGCATTGACTCTATTTTTTGGCAAAATTATTATATACTAAGTGAAAAATGTCCAAAAAGCTTACAGCACCTGGTATTCCTAGGCAGTCTCTCATCAAAGTACTAACCAGGCCCAAACCTGCTAAGATTCAGAGATCGGGCATTGACTCTTTTTTTTTTTTAATGAAAGATTATTATATAATTCGTGAAATTTTCCAAAAGATTAAAGCACCTGGTATTCCCAGGCAGTCTCCCATCCATGTACTAACCAGGCCCAAACCTGCAAATATTCAGAGATCGGGCATTGACTCTATTTTTTGGCAAAATTATTATATACTAAGTG
>NW_020526839.1:110000-117500 GCF_003368295.1 Carassius auratus
TTTTTTTTTTTTTTTTTTTTAATGAAAGATTATTATATCATTCGTGAAATTTTCCAAAAAGATTAAAGCACCTGGTATCCCCAGGCAGTCTCCCATCCATGTACTAACCAGGCCCAAACCTGCAAATATTCAGAGATTGGGCATTGACTCTATTTTTTGGCAAAATTATTATATACTAAGTGAAAAATGTCCAAAAAGCTTACAGCACCTGGTATTCCCAGGCGGTCTCCCATCCAAGTACTAACCAGCAGACATGGGGACTTGTGACTTGGTGACTTGGACTCGAGTCGACTCGAGTCGCTATTTTTAGGACTTGAGACTTGACTCGGACTTGGAAGTTAAAGACTCGGGACTTGACTTGACTTGAGACACGATGACTTGAATGACTTGAGTGTTAATCACATCATGTTTTCAGTTTGAATATAAAATATATAAATTATTTTTTAAAATAAAGTTGATTACTCAGCTGGAGCGCAGGCTGAGGTCGTGACTGGATCAGGACACTATCATCAGTAATGCCCTCTCTACCTTACACACACCACGCCCACTTAAATCAGATATCACATCACATCGACATGTCAGCCTGAGAGGTACAGAGGGTCATCGCTTTTGTCTTCAATAGTTCGCGCCTAAAAACGCGTGGAAAACGCTAGTCGCGCCGCTTTCTCCTTCTTTCCAAAGCGCTCGGACAGAAGTGCTCCTGGGGCGTCTGTCGTTGCTAAGCATCCATGACACGCTCTCTCTCAATGAAGACGCTGAAATTTCAGCAAAGTATAAATGGATTTGCAGCACTAAAAATCGCTCGCAGTAGCTCTGCTACTAAATTCATTTCAAAATGGCAATCCATATACAGCTATGAACAGCTGTTCCTTCATCTTAGCTGAGCTGTCAACGTTGATACGGGAAAGGATGAAGCTGATTGGTTAGTTATTGTCACATGACCTGGGGGCGCTTGCGGCATTCTGAAAAGTTTAGATGTTTTTAACTCGATGCGGCTATCATTATGAGCGCGCATAACGCTAGTGAAGGGAAGTTCGGATCATTTTACCGACTCGGACTTTTGAGTCTCGTTCAGCAAAATGAACGAATCTTTTTTCGAGTCATTTCGTTCATTTCGTTCATTTTAGTAAAATGTTATTAAAATATTAAGTGCTACCTCCCCAACACATCTAGTACTTACGCAAAGATGATCACACGACAAACAATACAAAAATAAAATGCTATGAGATAAAGAAAAAAATACTCATTCTTTACCTGGGTCTTCAGTCTGTGATTAGCTCATCTCACCTCTTATCTGACAAGAAGTCTTCAGGTTTAAGTCATTCCTTAATCACGTGACAGCCCCATACGCAAAACTAACGCGGTCTTGAGCCGGAAAGAGAATTGATTAGTTCATCTCATGAGTCTTTCGGGTCGAGTTTGACTCGTTCCTTAATCACGTGACAGACCCATACGCGAAACTAACGCGGTCTTGAGCCGGAAAGAGAATTGATTAGTTCATCTCATGAGTCTATCGGGTCGAGTTTGACTCGTTCCTTAATCACGTGACAGCCCCATACGCAAAACTAACGCGGTCTTGAGCCGGAAAGAGAATTGATTAGTTCATCTCATGAGTCTTTCGGGTCGAGTTTGACTCGTTCCTTAATCACGTGACAGCCCCATACGCGAAACCAATGCGGTGAGCCGGAAAGAGAATTGATTAGTTCATCTCATGAGTCTTTCGGGTCGAGTTTGACTCGTTCCTTAATCACGTGACAGCCCCATGCGCTATTTCTGACATTTGTCACTGTGTTTTTGTTACTGTTTGTTGAGGATCTGTGGTTTGTTATTATTTTATAAATAAATAAAACCCTGTTATAAATAAAATTTTGATTAATTTGTCTTCTTGACTGTCTATCGGTAAATAAACACTAGGCTATATAATAATATAATAATCCAAGCTTACAATAAAAAGTATTTATAGACTAGTTTGTTCATTTTTACTCCAATTTTGAGTTTGCTGGTATAATAATTGCTTTTCCTAGGCAGACTTGACATATTGGTGTAATATATGTATAAGAAGATTGCTCAAAAAAGGACATAATGACATACATTAAAAGCAAATAACATTTTGAATTTGAATTATTAATGTTAAAGACAAATGTTAAAGACATTAAGGTTATGATAACTTCAGCTTTAACAGTTTTAACCCAGCTCAGAGTGAGGAGTTTCAGATCCTGGTTCACTGCCAGTGCAGGGGCCATGTTTTGGGAAGACTTTGACGAGAGGGTAGCAAGCTTGAGGCCTTCTGCTACCTCTTCTGAGACCTCAGATGCTATGATGGCCAACCTTGCAGAGCCACTCTTACCCCGCACATCAGACCCTCTGGCCTGGTGGAGGAGATGTTCACCAGTATACACAAGCCTTTCTGAAGTCACAAAGACAAGACTTTGCATTGTGGCCACATCCGTGCCATCTGAATTTTTTTTTTCTAAAACTGGGCAGATTATCTCAGATAGAAGAACTCACAGACTCAGCCCATCCAAGGTCAGGGAGCTTGTTGTTTTTTTAATAATGTAAACATGCCTTAAAGCAAGTCCTAAAAATATAGCCACAGTGTGTTATTTATTTTAAAGCTTATTTATTTTTATTTATTTAGAAAAAGACTAGCTTGTTGTGCAATATTTTTGTTGTTGTGATTTTAAAAGGTAATTTGTTATTGTTATAAGGCTCCATTGCTTTAGTATCTCTTAATTTTCATTTATTTTTTATTCAAATGGTTTAAAATTATTTTGGGAATAGCTTGTTGTGCAATATTTAGTTTTTCTTTTTTTTATATATTGTACTTTTAAAGTTCATTTGTTAAGGTTATTAGACCCTGTGGCTTTATTATCTTTTCATTTTAATTTCATTTTTAATTATTTACATTTTTATTATTTTAATTTATTTTGGAATAGTTGTCCTCTTTGTTAAAAAGCTTTTCTGTAATAAACAATAAACAACTATTCAAAAGTATGTACAGTGTTTTTAATGTTTATAAAGTGTCATATGTTACAAAAGTATGGTTTACACAGACAATCTGATTTAATAACTGCACAACTAAACAAAAACAAACAGACAGAAAAAAAGATCAACATTTTAAGCATAACCAACTCTTTATTTCCACATTCAGTGTTATGGAAAAGTACCACCATGACAGAAATTAAAAACAACAATTTGAAACCAGAAATGCATCACGTTACTGTAAGAGTAAATAATACTAATAATAAATAAGTACTACGCACCCATTTTGTAAGGAAAGTTGTAAATGAACTAATTACTCTAGCCAATGTTGTCACACAGTACAAAAGAACGAAAAACCCGAAGAACCGAAAGATGAACTATTCAATTATCTGCATTCTTTTACTGTCAGTGTCTATGGTTTTAGCGTATGGGGCTGTCACGTGATTAAGGAACGACTCGACCCGAAGACTCATGAGATGAACTAATCAATTCTCTTTCCGGCTCAAATTGCATTGGGTTTAACGTATTGGGCTGTCACGTGATTGAGGAACGAGTCAAAAACCCGATAGACTCGAACTATGAACTAATCAATTCTCTTTCCGGCTCATGCTGCATTGGGTTTAATGTATTGGGCTGTCACGTGATTGAGGAACGAGTCAAAAACCCGATAGACTCGAACTATGAACTAATCAATTCTCTTTCCGGCTCATGCTGCATTGGGTTTAACGTATTGGGCTGTCACGTGATTGAGGAACGAGTCAAAAACCCGATAGACTCGAACTATGAACTAATCAATTCTCTTTCCGGCTCAAGACTGCATTGAATGACAGGTGAATTACTACTACTAGAACAGAACCCATAGAATAATGCGCATGCGCGACTGAACGAATCACTCCCCGAGACGACTCGTTCTTCCCGAGTCACATTAAAGATTCGTTCAAAATGAACGAATCGTTCAAGAACGACACATCACTACATAACGCGCGCCTACATTGGAAATAACGAACTTGCGCGCGCAAAAGACGTGATGTGAACGGCCCCTAATGATCCGCTAGCAGGCCTTCAAAAAAACGCATTCCAGGGGCGGCGCTAGGGCTGGGCTAAGGGGGCATAAGCCCCGAATATTTTGTTACCTTGTCTTTCTCATAGAGCAAAACAATTAATCAGAAAAACTAATGTAGCTGCCGCGATTACCCAATCATGAGAAGTGCATATATATATATATATATATATATATATATATATATATATATATATATACAGTACAGAATATAAATATGACGTATTTTAAGTTGTTTCATACTTTTTTGTTATGTACAGTACAGACCAAAAGTTTGGACACACCTTCTCATTCAAAGAGTTTTCTTTATTTTCATGAATATGAAAATTGTAGTCACACTGAAGGCATCAAGGGCTATTTGACCAAGAAGGAGAGTGATGAGATGACCTGGCCTCCACAGTCACCGGACCTGAACCCAATCGAGATGGTTTAAGGGTGAGCTGGACCACAGACAAAAGGCAAAAGGGCCAACAAGTGCTAAGCATCTCTTGGGGAACTCCTTCAAGACTGTTGGAAGACCATTTCAGGTGACTACCTCTTGAAGCTCATCAAGAGAATGCCAAGAGTGTGCAAAGCAGTAATCAAAACAAAAAGTGGCTACTTTGAAGAACCAAGAATATTACATATTTTTGGTTGTTTCACACTTTTTTGTTATGTATATAATTCCATATATAATTCCACATGTGTTAATTCATAGTTTTGATGCCTTCAGTGTGAATCTACAATTTTCATAGTCATGAAAATAAAGAAAACTCTTTGAATGAGAAGGTGTGTCCAAACTTTTGGTCTGTATTGTACATAACAAAAAAGTATGAAACAACTGAAAATACGTCATATTTATATTCTATACTCTGAGAGAGAGAGAGAGAGAGAGAGAGAGAGAGAGAGAGAGAGAGGAGAAATGTAACAGTTTAATGTTGTATGTAAACTGTGTTTGAGAGAGAGAGAGATAGAGGGAGAGAGAGAGAGCGAGAGAGAGAGAGGTGTTCAGAGAGGAGTCTGTTGGATGTTTAGCTATTATTTGTTTTATGGACTCAATGTTGAAAATGTAAAACATTTCAAACACTGTTGGCAGAAGTGAAAAATAAATAATTTTAGGAAGTTACAATTTTGTTTGATTCCATGATGTATTTTACTGAACATGAGTATTTACAATGCAAATCCAAATTATTTTACTTTACTGACAGTTACTTATATCTTGTCTTTTAATTTTATTAAGATCAGATTCTGCAGGTAAAATAACAATATTAAGGTGCCTTGACTTGGACTTGACTTGACATAGCTTGTGACTTGACTTGACTTGACTTGACTTGCTCAAGAAAAAAATACTTGGGACTTACTTGAGACTTGAAGGTTAACCCTCTGGAGTCTAAGGGTATTTTTGGGGCCTTGAGAAGTTTTGTCATGCCCTGACATTTGTGCTTTTTTCAGTTTCTTATAAATATCTAAATGGGTAAAGTCTAATATCACTGTAATCAGCACAAACTGGGCTATAATAATATGTGAAATGCATGCATGTACATGATTGTATTTTTGAGAAAAAAAATGTTATGCATGGTTAGTGAAAAACTAAAAATGTTAAATCACTTGAATAAGGCAATAAAACACATACATAAAATTGGTTGCCGGAAAAGCTGAGAACTGGAGCTTGTAGCCTAGAATTTTTCTTTCTGAATGATGTGAAAATCATCTTGTTTACTCACTCACAGAAAACAATATATTGATTTAAATTTTCTAAAACACTTTTTGTTGGTAAAAGTCATATGCGAGTAGGCGTCAACTATCATGAATATCATTGTGATTTACACCTGAGAAGACAAAGGCCTGCATAATGAGCTGCATAATGAGCCTCCCATTCAACTGTGCCACTCTGAGGGAGGACTTACAAGAAAGAATGTGAGAACAAAATAAAAGTATATAATTTTATGTTTGTAGTTTATTAAGAATATATTTAATTATCCCACAACATAATTTAATATCCACTTGGGGGAGCAGTTAAACAGTTTATTAGGGACAATCAAAGCTGACTTTCAAATTTTTTGGCATCCTTTCTCTAGTCACACAATCCTTCAGAAATCATTTTAACAAACTTATTTTCTACCAAATAAACCCCATTTATTATCATTATTATTATTATTATTATTATTATTATTATTATTAATGTTGAAAAGAGCTGATAATATTTTTCAGGTTTTTTTAGGGGTAATAAATTGAAAGCATTGTTTTTACATTTGTTAGAGTTATCTCTATTTGTCACATTTATATTATTTACATCAAGCTTTTGAATGGTATAGTATTGTATATTGTTATTGAAACTTCATAATGTTTCACTTGATTATACATTTAGTCAGGAATTATAGTTTGGAAAAAGTCTAACTAGTAAAATGTTTACACGTTATGTGAAAACTAGTACAAATAAATAAAAAGAGACTTACTCATGTTTATGATCTCTGCTGAATAAAGTGCTTCATTCTTTTTTCTGAGGAAATCCATTTCTCAAATCCTCAACCACATCACATCTTTTTGGGGTGAATTAAGTCTTATTCCTGTCATCGCGAAGCAAACAGTAAAATAAAATAAAAACTTGAAGAACAGTCTGGCTGCTTTTTCTTCTGTGTGGGCGTATTCAAGCCGCGCGCTTCAGTTTGAATCTGAATAGCGCGTTCAGCGCGGGGGCGTGGTCACATTAGATATAATGAGCAGAGATATGAAAAACAGACATTGCGTTGTTTTCATATGGATTACTTTATCACAGAATATTTGTTTTCGGCAGCACTTGTTTAGTTTAAAAGTAGACATTCCAGGCTTTCTATAGATATCTCTCTCATGTCTCTTCGTTGAGTATTCACGGAGTTACAGTTCATTTTAATGAAATGTTTGTACATGACGATCAGCGGAGACAAAGACTGTAGACAGCGCACCTTGTTTGTTATCTTTATTTTATAAGTGCACAAAGGTTTTTTGTTATTATGTCTGTATCCAAAAAAAACTAGACCCTTTACAGATTCGATTGATGTATTGCTCTTATCTGTACGATTAAAACTGAGAATGTAATTTAAGTTCTTTGCGGGGTTATCAGGTGAAAATGACTCAAAACGCATATATGCGTTAATCGACTCGAAAGGGTTAAGACTTGAGACTTACTTGAGACTTGCACATGTGTGACTTGGTCCCATCTCTGCTAACCAGGCCCAAACCTGCTTAGCTTCCGAGATCAGACAAGATCGGGCATAGCCAGGTTGGTATGGCCGTAAGCGAAGTCTGCTGCAAAGAGAGGGCTATTTAAAGATCAGCCAATCTTATCGCCAGTACATTATATAAGTAGGAAAGAAAGCCCAAAAGCTTAAAGCACCTGGTATTCCTAGGCAGTCTCTCATCAAAGTACTAACCAGACCTAAACCTGCTAAGATTCAGAGATCGGGCATCGACTCTTTTTTTTTTTTTTTTTTTTTTAATGA
>NW_020526840.1:0-23925 GCF_003368295.1 Carassius auratus
GCATAGCTGCCTCCAAGCAGTTGACCCGGTTCGATTCCCGGCCAACCTGTCTTTGGCTCGGGCTGACGTCGAGCAGAACTCCTCTGTGACCTGTGCCTCCACCCAAAACTTTTGGATGGAATAATATCGGATGGACCCATCATTAGCTGAAGTCGCATAACACTTGCAACACTACCCGTAGCAGGGGTCATTGTTTGGACTCTTTTTTTTTTTTTTTTTTTTTAAATTGCGCTTTAAACAAAAAGTATTGTGTCAATGCAACTGAACAACATTAATTAGAACACAGTGCGTCAATAAAGCTGCTGACTTCCACCTGCGTTGGTGGTATAGTGGTGAGCATAGCTGCCTTCCAAGCAGTTGACCCGGGTTCGATTCCCGGCCAACGCATGTCCTTTGGCTCGGGCTGACGTCGAAGCAGAACTCCTTCTGTGACCTGCGACTCCAACCAAAAATTTTGGATGGATCGTTCGGAAGACGAAAAGAACCAGCTCTCCCCGTCGGGGAATCGAACCCCGGTCTTCCGCGTGACAGGCGGAGATACTGTCCACTATACTAACGAGGAGCCGTGCATGCTGCCGTTTCTCCCCCAACCGACGGCACTGCACTGACATAACTAAACAATGCATGGCTTCTTCTGACGCAGACCCAGCCCTAGCACCGTAAAATTTCTGATGGACCCATCATTAGCTGAAGTCGCATAACACTTGGAACACTACCCGTAGCAGGGGTCATTGTTTGGACTCTTTTTTTTTTTTTTTTTTTTTTTTAAATTGCGCTTTAAACAAAAAGTATTGCGTCAATGCAACTGAACAACATTAATTAGGAACACAGTGCGTCAAAAAGCAAAATGACAGTTAAAGGCATTTCGTTATTGAACTCTTTGATGACATCATTCAGCTAAGTTCAGTTTTAAATAGTATCTGTGCAATAATTTGCAATCAAGTCAACGATATCTCTGTACATGAAGTGTCCCAAGCTCCGCCTGCCAGAGGCGACAGAGGCAAGAAACCAAAACTCGATCGGTGAAAAGATGGAGAAAAAACCCGGTGAGAAACCAGGCTCAGTCGGGGAGACAGTTCTCCCCTTGTCAGACGAAACCAGTAGATCAGCTCCAGGCTGCAGGAATGTCAGACTGTGCAGAAGAATCATCTGTTTCCTGTGGTCTTGTCCAGGTGGTCTTTACAGGGGATTTGTATCTGCGGCTCATCTAGTTGTCACGGTCTCCGCTGTGTTTCTGGGCCATAGAGGTCCTTTCTAGGTGTTGATCCACCATCTTCTCTGGATACGGACTGGATCCGGGTGACTGAAGCGGTTACAGACTGGATCTGGTGGCTACGGTGACCTCGGAATAAGGGATTTCTTTAAAAGACTTTTTTTTTCATATAAGATTTTATCCAACTTTTCAGATAGAGGCATGAGAAAGAGATTGCCTTGATTGGGCTTTTGGTTATTGGTGGGCCGAGGGGACTTTTTTGAGTTTTACTCCTCCGTTTTGGAGTGGGGGGGGGGGGGTGCTGACGAAACACATGTGGGCAGGCGTTGTCACCCTTGATGACCCTTGGCGAGCGTAGTAGTTTAACAGAGGCAGCGCACAGGCCCGAGCGTTTGGAGACACAGCTCGAGTTTCTCTTCATTGTCGCATAAATCTTTCGCCTTTTACTAAAGATTTCCGTGGAGGGGAACTTTTGCGAGTGACCTGTATTTTTGGGTGCTCTGCTCACTGCAGAGCTACATCGAAATGTCAAGAGCAGAATCAGTTTGACCGTCCGCCAGCATGCTGCGAGAGGGCTTGCCACTGGTCATCGTCTGAATGGGCACTCTCTGCGTTTGACCACTTCGTGTTTATTTAGCCGGATGGGAAGGCAGCGTTTTCTTGTACGTGACGGGATGCAAATTCTTGAAGGCTCTCTTTAGTGACGGGTCTGAACAAAGATCTCATCTGCTCCTCTAGCCCTATCGGCGACTCGTGCACTTCGAGTCTTCTTACTGACGGCGCAAGTTGCTGAATGCCTGCTGCGTTGGTGGTATAGTGGTGAGCATAGCTGCCTTCCAAGCAGTTGACCCGGGTTCGATTCCCGGCCAACGCATGTCCTTTGGCTCGGGCTGACGTCGAAGCAGAACTCCCTCTGTGACCTGTGCCTCCACCCAAAACTTTTGGATGGAATAATATCGGATGGACCCATCATTAGCTGAAGTCGCATAACACTTGCAACACTACCCGTAGCAGGGGTCATTGTTTGGACTCTTTTTTTTTTTTTTTTTTTTTTAAATTGCGCTTTAAACAAAAAGTATTGTGTCAATGCAACTGAACAACATTAATTAGGAACACAGTGCGTCAATAAAGCTGCTGACTTCCACCTGCGTTGGTGGTATAGTGGTGAGCATAGCTGCCTTCCAAGCAGTTGACCCGGGTTCGATTCCCGGCCAACGCATGTCCTTTGGCTCGGGCTGACGTCGAAGCAGAACTCCTTCTGTGACCTGCGACTCCAACCAAAAATTTTGGATGGATCGTTCGGAAGACGAAAAGAACCAGCTCTCCCCGTCGGGGAATCGAACCCCGGTCTTCCGCGTGACAGGCGGAGATACTGTCCACTATACTAACGAGGAGCCGTGCATGCTGCCGTTTCTCCCCCAACCGACGGCACTGCACTGACATAACTAAACAATGCATGGCTTCTTCTGACGCAGACCCAGCCCTAGCACCGTAAAATTTCTGATGGACCCATCATTAGCTGAAGTCGCATAACACTTGGAACACTACCCGTAGCAGGGGTCATTGTTTGGACTCTTTTTTTTTTTTTTTTTTTTTTAAATTGCGCTTTAAACAAAAAGTATTGCGTCAATGCAACTGAACAACATTAATTAGGAACACAGTGCGTCAAAAAGCAAAATGACAGTTAAAGGCATTTCGTTATTGAACTCTTTGATGACATCATTCAGCTAAGTTCAGTTTTAAATAGTATCTGTGCAATAATTTGCAATCAAGTCAACGATATCTCTGTACATGAAGTGTCCCAAGCTCCGCCTGCCAGAGGCGACAGAGGCAAGAAACCAAAACTCGATCGGTGAAAAGATGGAGAAAAAACCCGGTGAGAAACCAGGCTCAGTCGGGGAGACAGTTCTCCCCTTGTCAGACGAAACCAGTAGATCAGCTCCAGGCTGCAGGAATGTCAGACTGTGCAGAAGAATCATCTGTTTCCTGTGGTCTTGTCCAGGTGGTCTTTACAGGGGATTTGTATCTGCGGCTCATCTAGTTGTCACGGTCTCCGCTGTGTTTCTGGGCCATAGAGGTCCTTTCTAGGTGTTGATCCACCATCTTCTCTGGATACGGACTGGATCCGGGTGACTGAAGCGGTTACAGACTGGATCTGGTGGCTACGGTGACCTCGGAATAAGGGATTTCTTTAAAAGACTTTTTTTTTCATATAAGATTTTATCCAACTTTTCAGATAGAGGCATGAGAAAGAGATTGCCTTGATTGGGCTTTTGGTTATTGGTGGGCCGAGGGGACTTTTTTGAGTTTTACTCCTCCGTTTTGGAGTGGGGGGGGGGGGGTGCTGACGAAACACATGTGGGCAGGCGTTGTCACCCTTGATGACCCTTGGCGAGCGTAGTAGTTTAACAGAGGCAGCGCACAGGCCCGAGCGTTTGGAGACACAGCTCGAGTTTCTCTTCATTGTCGCATAAATCTTTCGCCTTTTACTAAAGATTTCCGTGGAGGGGAACTTTTGCGAGTGACCTGTATTTTTGGGTGCTCTGCTCACTGCAGAGCTACATCGAAATGTCAAGAGCAGAATCAGTTTGACCGTCCGCCAGCATGCTGCGAGAGGGCTTGCCACTGGTCATCGTCTGAATGGGCACTCTCTGCGTTTGACCACTTCGTGTTTATTTAGCCGGATGGGAAGGCAGCGTTTTCTTGTACGTGACGGGATGCAAATTCTTGAAGGCTCTCTTTAGTGACGGGTCTGAACAAAGATCTCATCTGCTCCTCTAGCCCTATCGGCGACTCGTGCACTTCGAGTCTTCTTACTGACGGCGCAAGTTGCTGAATGCCTGCTGCGTTGGTGGTATAGTGGTGAGCATAGCTGCCTTCCAAGCAGTTGACCCGGGTTCGATTCCCGGCCAACGCATGTCCTTTGGCTCGGGCTGACGTCGAAGCAGAACTCCCTCTGTGACCTGTGCCTCCACCCAAAACTTTTGGATGGAATAATATCGGATGGACCCATCATTAGCTGAAGTCGCATAACACTTGCAACACTACCCGTAGCAGGGGTCATTGTTTGGACTCTTTTTTTTTTTTTTTTTTTTTTAAATTGCGCTTTAAACAAAAAGTATTGTGTCAATGCAACTGAACAACATTAATTAGGAACACAGTGCGTCAATAAAGCTGCTGACTTCCACCTGCGTTGGTGGTATAGTGGTGAGCATAGCTGCCTTCCAAGCAGTTGACCCGGGTTCGATTCCCGGCCAACGCATGTCCTTTGGCTCGGGCTGACGTCGAAGCAGAACTCCTTCTGTGACCTGCGACTCCAACCAAAAATTTTGGATGGATCGTTCGGAAGACGAAAAGAACCAGCTCTCCCCGTCGGGGAATCGAACCCCGGTCTTCCGCGTGACAGGCGGAGATACTGTCCACTATACTAACGAGGAGCCGTGCATGCTGCCGTTTCTCCCCCAACCGACGGCACTGCACTGACATAACTAAACAATGCATGGCTTCTTCTGACGCAGACCCAGCCCTAGCACCGTAAAATTTCTGATGGACCCATCATTAGCTGAAGTCGCATAACACTTGGAACACTACCCGTAGCAGGGGTCATTGTTTGGACTCTTTTTTTTTTTTTTTTTTTTTTAAATTGCGCTTTAAACAAAAAGTATTGCGTCAATGCAACTGAACAACATTAATTAGGAACACAGTGCGTCAAAAAGCAAAATGACAGTTAAAGGCATTTCGTTATTGAACTCTTTGATGACATCATTCAGCTAAGTTCAGTTTTAAATAGTATCTGTGCAATAATTTGCAATCAAGTCAACGATATCTCTGTACATGAAGTGTCCCAAGCTCCGCCTGCCAGAGGCGACAGAGGCAAGAAACCAAAACTCGATCGGTGAAAAGATGGAGAAAAAACCCGGTGAGAAACCAGGCTCAGTCGGGGAGACAGTTCTCCCCTTGTCAGACGAAACCAGTAGATCAGCTCCAGGCTGCAGGAATGTCAGACTGTGCAGAAGAATCATCTGTTTCCTGTGGTCTTGTCCAGGTGGTCTTTACAGGGGATTTGTATCTGCGGCTCATCTAGTTGTCACGGTCTCCGCTGTGTTTCTGGGCCATAGAGGTCCTTTCTAGGTGTTGATCCACCATCTTCTCTGGATACGGACTGGATCCGGGTGACTGAAGCGGTTACAGACTGGATCTGGTGGCTACGGTGACCTCGGAATAAGGGATTTCTTTAAAAGACTTTTTTTTTCATATAAGATTTTATCCAACTTTTCAGATAGAGGCATGAGAAAGAGATTGCCTTGATTGGGCTTTTGGTTATTGGTGGGCCGAGGGGACTTTTTTGAGTTTTACTCCTCCGTTTTGGAGTGGGGGGGGGGGGTGCTGACGAAACACATGTGGGCAGGCGTTGTCACCCTTGATGACCCTTGGCGAGCGTAGTAGTTTAACAGAGGCAGCGCACAGGCCCGAGCGTTTGGAGACACAGCTCGAGTTTCTCTTCATTGTCGCATAAATCTTTCGCCTTTTACTAAAGATTTCCGTGGAGGGGAACTTTTGCGAGTGACCTGTATTTTTGGGTGCTCTGCTCACTGCAGAGCTACATCGAAATGTCAAGAGCAGAATCAGTTTGACCGTCCGCCAGCATGCTGCGAGAGGGCTTGCCACTGGTCATCGTCTGAATGGGCACTCTCTGCGTTTGACCACTTCGTGTTTATTTAGCCGGATGGGAAGGCAGCGTTTTCTTGTACGTGACGGGATGCAAATTCTTGAAGGCTCTCTTTAGTGACGGGTCTGAACAAAGATCTCATCTGCTCCTCTAGCCCTATCGGCGACTCGTGCACTTCGAGTCTTCTTACTGACGGCGCAAGTTGCTGAATGCCTGCTGCGTTGGTGGTATAGTGGTGAGCATAGCTGCCTTCCAAGCAGTTGACCCGGGTTCGATTCCCGGCCAACGCATGTCCTTTGGCTCGGGCTGACGTCGAAGCAGAACTCCCTCTGTGACCTGTGCCTCCACCCAAAACTTTTGGATGGAATAATATCGGATGGACCCATCATTAGCTGAAGTCGCATAACACTTGCAACACTACCCGTAGCAGGGGTCATTGTTTGGACTCTTTTTTTTTTTTTTTTTTTTTTAAATTGCGCTTTAAACAAAAAGTATTGTGTCAATGCAACTGAACAACATTAATTAGGAACACAGTGCGTCAATAAAGCTGCTGACTTCCACCTGCGTTGGTGGTATAGTGGTGAGCATAGCTGCCTTCCAAGCAGTTGACCCGGGTTCGATTCCCGGCCAACGCATGTCCTTTGGCTCGGGCTGACGTCGAAGCAGAACTCCTTCTGTGACCTGCGACTCCAACCAAAAATTTTGGATGGATCGTTCGGAAGACGAAAAGAACCAGCTCTCCCCGTCGGGGAATCGAACCCCGGTCTTCCGCGTGACAGGCGGAGATACTGTCCACTATACTAACGAGGAGCCGTGCATGCTGCCGTTTCTCCCCCAACCGACGGCACTGCACTGACATAACTAAACAATGCATGGCTTCTTCTGACGCAGACCCAGCCCTAGCACCGTAAAATTTCTGATGGACCCATCATTAGCTGAAGTCGCATAACACTTGGAACACTACCCGTAGCAGGGGTCATTGTTTGGACTCTTTTTTTTTTTTTTTTTTTTTTAAATTGCGCTTTAAACAAAAAGTATTGCGTCAATGCAACTGAACAACATTAATTAGGAACACAGTGCGTCAAAAAGCAAAATGACAGTTAAAGGCATTTCGTTATTGAACTCTTTGATGACATCATTCAGCTAAGTTCAGTTTTAAATAGTATCTGTGCAATAATTTGCAATCAAGTCAACGATATCTCTGTACATGAAGTGTCCCAAGCTCCGCCTGCCAGAGGCGACAGAGGCAAGAAACCAAAACTCGATCGGTGAAAAGATGGAGAAAAAACCCGGTGAGAAACCAGGCTCAGTCGGGGAGACAGTTCTCCCCTTGTCAGACGAAACCAGTAGATCAGCTCCAGGCTGCAGGAATGTCAGACTGTGCAGAAGAATCATCTGTTTCCTGTGGTCTTGTCCAGGTGGTCTTTACAGGGGATTTGTATCTGCGGCTCATCTAGTTGTCACGGTCTCCGCTGTGTTTCTGGGCCATAGAGGTCCTTTCTAGGTGTTGATCCACCATCTTCTCTGGATACGGACTGGATCCGGGTGACTGAAGCGGTTACAGACTGGATCTGGTGGCTACGGTGACCTCGGAATAAGGGATTTCTTTAAAAGACTTTTTTTTTCATATAAGATTTTATCCAACTTTTCAGATAGAGGCATGAGAAAGAGATTGCCTTGATTGGGCTTTTGGTTATTGGTGGGCCGAGGGGACTTTTTTGAGTTTTACTCCTCCGTTTTGGAGTGGGGGGGGGGGGGGTGCTGACGAAACACATGTGGGCAGGCGTTGTCACCCTTGATGACCCTTGGCGAGCGTAGTAGTTTAACAGAGGCAGCGCACAGGCCCGAGCGTTTGGAGACACAGCTCGAGTTTCTCTTCATTGTCGCATAAATCTTTCGCCTTTTACTAAAGATTTCCGTGGAGGGGAACTTTTGCGAGTGACCTGTATTTTTGGGTGCTCTGCTCACTGCAGAGCTACATCGAAATGTCAAGAGCAGAATCAGTTTGACCGTCCGCCAGCATGCTGCGAGAGGGCTTGCCACTGGTCATCGTCTGAATGGGCACTCTCTGCGTTTGACCACTTCGTGTTTATTTAGCCGGATGGGAAGGCAGCGTTTTCTTGTACGTGACGGGATGCAAATTCTTGAAGGCTCTCTTTAGTGACGGGTCTGAACAAAGATCTCATCTGCTCCTCTAGCCCTATCGGCGACTCGTGCACTTCGAGTCTTCTTACTGACGGCGCAAGTTGCTGAATGCCTGCTGCGTTGGTGGTATAGTGGTGAGCATAGCTGCCTTCCAAGCAGTTGACCCGGGTTCGATTCCCGGCCAACGCATGTCCTTTGGCTCGGGCTGACGTCGAAGCAGAACTCCCTCTGTGACCTGTGCCTCCACCCAAAACTTTTGGATGGAATAATATCGGATGGACCCATCATTAGCTGAAGTCGCATAACACTTGCAACACTACCCGTAGCAGGGGTCATTGTTTGGACTCTTTTTTTTTTTTTTTTTTTTTAAATTGCGCTTTAAACAAAAAGTATTGTGTCAATGCAACTGAACAACATTAATTAGGAACACAGTGCGTCAATAAAGCTGCTGACTTCCACCTGCGTTGGTGGTATAGTGGTGAGCATAGCTGCCTTCCAAGCAGTTGACCCGGGTTCGATTCCCGGCCAACGCATGTCCTTTGGCTCGGGCTGACGTCGAAGCAGAACTCCTTCTGTGACCTGCGACTCCAACCAAAAATTTTGGATGGATCGTTCGGAAGACGAAAAGAACCAGCTCTCCCCGTCGGGGAATCGAACCCCGGTCTTCCGCGTGACAGGCGGAGATACTGTCCACTATACTAACGAGGAGCCGTGCATGCTGCCGTTTCTCCCCCAACCGACGGCACTGCACTGACATAACTAAACAATGCATGGCTTCTTCTGACGCAGACCCAGCCCTAGCACCGTAAAATTTCTGATGGACCCATCATTAGCTGAAGTCGCATAACACTTGGAACACTACCCGTAGCAGGGGTCATTGTTTGGACTCTTTTTTTTTTTTTTTTTTTTTTTAAATTGCGCTTTAAACAAAAAGTATTGCGTCAATGCAACTGAACAACATTAATTAGGAACACAGTGCGTCAAAAAGCAAAATGACAGTTAAAGGCATTTCGTTATTGAACTCTTTGATGACATCATTCAGCTAAGTTCAGTTTTAAATAGTATCTGTGCAATAATTTGCAATCAAGTCAACGATATCTCTGTACATGAAGTGTCCCAAGCTCCGCCTGCCAGAGGCGACAGAGGCAAGAAACCAAAACTCGATCGGTGAAAAGATGGAGAAAAAACCCGGTGAGAAACCAGGCTCAGTCGGGGAGACAGTTCTCCCCTTGTCAGACGAAACCAGTAGATCAGCTCCAGGCTGCAGGAATGTCAGACTGTGCAGAAGAATCATCTGTTTCCTGTGGTCTTGTCCAGGTGGTCTTTACAGGGGATTTGTATCTGCGGCTCATCTAGTTGTCACGGTCTCCGCTGTGTTTCTGGGCCATAGAGGTCCTTTCTAGGTGTTGATCCACCATCTTCTCTGGATACGGACTGGATCCGGGTGACTGAAGCGGTTACAGACTGGATCTGGTGGCTACGGTGACCTCGGAATAAGGGATTTCTTTAAAAGACTTTTTTTTTCATATAAGATTTTATCCAACTTTTCAGATAGAGGCATGAGAAAGAGATTGCCTTGATTGGGCTTTTGGTTATTGGTGGGCCGAGGGGACTTTTTTGAGTTTTACTCCTCCGTTTTGGAGTGGGGGGGGGGGGGTGCTGACGAAACACATGTGGGCAGGCGTTGTCACCCTTGATGACCCTTGGCGAGCGTAGTAGTTTAACAGAGGCAGCGCACAGGCCCGAGCGTTTGGAGACACAGCTCGAGTTTCTCTTCATTGTCGCATAAATCTTTCGCCTTTTACTAAAGATTTCCGTGGAGGGGAACTTTTGCGAGTGACCTGTATTTTTGGGTGCTCTGCTCACTGCAGAGCTACATCGAAATGTCAAGAGCAGAATCAGTTTGACCGTCCGCCAGCATGCTGCGAGAGGGCTTGCCACTGGTCATCGTCTGAATGGGCACTCTCTGCGTTTGACCACTTCGTGTTTATTTAGCCGGATGGGAAGGCAGCGTTTTCTTGTACGTGACGGGATGCAAATTCTTGAAGGCTCTCTTTAGTGACGGGTCTGAACAAAGATCTCATCTGCTCCTCTAGCCCTATCGGCGACTCGTGCACTTCGAGTCTTCTTACTGACGGCGCAAGTTGCTGAATGCCTGCTGCGTTGGTGGTATAGTGGTGAGCATAGCTGCCTTCCAAGCAGTTGACCCGGGTTCGATTCCCGGCCAACGCATGTCCTTTGGCTCGGGCTGACGTCGAAGCAGAACTCCCTCTGTGACCTGTGCCTCCACCCAAAACTTTTGGATGGAATAATATCGGATGGACCCATCATTAGCTGAAGTCGCATAACACTTGCAACACTACCCGTAGCAGGGGTCATTGTTTGGACTCTTTTTTTTTTTTTTTTTTTTTAAATTGCGCTTTAAACAAAAAGTATTGTGTCAATGCAACTGAACAACATTAATTAGGAACACAGTGCGTCAATAAAGCTGCTGACTTCCACCTGCGTTGGTGGTATAGTGGTGAGCATAGCTGCCTTCCAAGCAGTTGACCCGGGTTCGATTCCCGGCCAACGCATGTCCTTTGGCTCGGGCTGACGTCGAAGCAGAACTCCTTCTGTGACCTGCGACTCCAACCAAAAATTTTGGATGGATCGTTCGGAAGACGAAAAGAACCAGCTCTCCCCGTCGGGGAATCGAACCCCGGTCTTCCGCGTGACAGGCGGAGATACTGTCCACTATACTAACGAGGAGCCGTGCATGCTGCCGTTTCTCCCCCAACCGACGGCACTGCACTGACATAACTAAACAATGCATGGCTTCTTCTGACGCAGACCCAGCCCTAGCACCGTAAAATTTCTGATGGACCCATCATTAGCTGAAGTCGCATAACACTTGGAACACTACCCGTAGCAGGGGTCATTGTTTGGACTCTTTTTTTTTTTTTTTTTTTTTTAAATTGCGCTTTAAACAAAAAGTATTGCGTCAATGCAACTGAACAACATTAATTAGGAACACAGTGCGTCAAAAAGCAAAATGACAGTTAAAGGCATTTCGTTATTGAACTCTTTGATGACATCATTCAGCTAAGTTCAGTTTTAAATAGTATCTGTGCAATAATTTGCAATCAAGTCAACGATATCTCTGTACATGAAGTGTCCCAAGCTCCGCCTGCCAGAGGCGACAGAGGCAAGAAACCAAAACTCGATCGGTGAAAAGATGGAGAAAAAACCCGGTGAGAAACCAGGCTCAGTCGGGGAGACAGTTCTCCCCTTGTCAGACGAAACCAGTAGATCAGCTCCAGGCTGCAGGAATGTCAGACTGTGCAGAAGAATCATCTGTTTCCTGTGGTCTTGTCCAGGTGGTCTTTACAGGGGATTTGTATCTGCGGCTCATCTAGTTGTCACGGTCTCCGCTGTGTTTCTGGGCCATAGAGGTCCTTTCTAGGTGTTGATCCACCATCTTCTCTGGATACGGACTGGATCCGGGTGACTGAAGCGGATACAGACTGGATCTGGTGGCTACGGTGACCTCGGAATAAGGGATTTCTTTAAAAGACTTTTTTTTCATATAAGATTTTATCCAACTTTTCAGATAGAGGCATGAGAAAGAGATTGCCTTGATTGGGCTTTTGGTTATTGGTGGGCCGAGGGGACTTTTTTGAGTTTTACTCCTCCGTTTTGGAGTGGGGGGGGGGGTGCTGACGAAACACATGTGGGCAGGCGTTGTCACCCTTGATGACCCTTGGCGAGCGTAGTAGTTTAACAGAGGCAGGGCACAGGCCCGAGCGTTTGGAGACACAGCTCGAGTTTCTCTTCATTGTCGCATAAATCTTTCGCCTTTTACTAAAGATTTCCGTGGAGGGGAACTTTTGCGAGTGACCTGTATTTTTGGGTGATCTGCTCACTGCAGAGCTACATCGAAATGTCAAGAGCAGAATCAGTTTGACCGTCCGCCAGCATGCTGCGAGAGGGCTTGCCACTGGTCATCGTCTGAATGGGCACTCTCTGCGTTTGACCACTTCGTGTTTATTTAGCCAGATGGGAAGGCAGCGTTTTCTTGTACGTGACGGGATGCAAATTCTTGAAGGCTCTCTTTAGTGACGGGTCCAAACAAAGATCTCATCTGCTCCTCTAGCCCTATCGGCGACTCGTGCACTTCGAGCCTTCTTAGTGACGGCGCAAGTTGCTGAATGCCTACTGCGTTGGTGGTATAGTGGTGAGCATAGCTGCCTTCCAAGCAGTTGACCTGTGTTCGATTCCCGGCCAACGCATGTCCTTTGGCTCGGGCTGACGTCGAAGCAGAACTCCCTCTGTGACCTGTGCCTCCACCCAAAACTTTTGGATGGAATAATATCGGATGGACCCATCATTAGCTGAAGTCGCATAACACTTGCAACACTACCCGTAGCAGGGGTCATTGTTTGGACTCTTTTTTTTTTTTTTTTTAAATTGCGCTTTAAACAAAAAGTATTGTGTCAATGCAACTGAACAACATTAATTAGGAACACAGTGCATCAATAAAGCTGCTGACTTCCGCCTGAGTTGGTGGTATAGTGGTGAGCATAGCTGCCTTCCAAGCAGTTGACCCGGGTCCGATTCCCGGCCAACGCATGTCCTTTGGCTCGGGCTGACGTCGAAGCAGAACTCTTTCTGTGACCTGCGACTCCAACCAAACATTTTGGATGGATCGTTCGGAAGACGAAAAGAACCAGCTCTCCCCGTCAGGGAATCGAACCCCGGTGCGCGGGAGCCGAAAATAGTTAAGCTTAACTTCTCTTAACTTTTCCCATTCATTCTCTATGGTAGTGCTTAACACTACGAATGCGATATATTTGTGGCCACACGTAGATTTCCCTGCGCTGTTTCGCCTCTTCCGTGGCGCGGAATTCAAACAGCGGATACTCATCTGTCAATCATTCGCTCTGAAGGAGAAGAGACGCGTTTTACGATCGGAGATTTCTTCACGAAATTGTTTTGTTTGAACAACATATGCTGCCTAACTCCCAACAAGCAGGTAAAGTGAATTCTGTGTTTCTTTTTAAAAAACTAAACAAAAAAAAAAACGTATAATTAATTACTTATTATATTATTATATAATCATATTTATGTGATTAATTATAGCAACTGTTTTGAATGTTATGTGATTTTCAAGACTTTAGTGCAAAAAAAAAAAAAAAAAAAAATATATATATATATATATATATATATATATATATATATATATATGTATATATATATGTATGTATATGTGTATATGTATATGTATATGTGTATATGTATATGTATATGTATATATGTCAACATTTACTGTGTGGTACAACTTAAAATAACTATTTCCTATGTTAAATTAACTTTATTTCTGTGATGCATCATTTATACTCTTCAGTGTGTCATATGATCCAGAAATCATTGATTATTTGCTCACAAATCATTTCTTATTGTAATCAATGTTGATATTATCATTGTCTCTACAATGATAAAAGCACATTATTTTCAGAGACTGGAGTAATAATTCTGAAAATTCAGCTTTTCATAACAGGAATACATTACAATTATTAGAAAATATATTCAAATGTAAAAAAAACATTTAAAATTGTACAAATAAAAATGCAATTCTACTGTTGCATATATATCCATATAAATATAATATTACAATGGTATATATATATATATATATATATATATTATGAATTATAAAATACATTTGATATATTTAATTGGAATCTATATTTCAGGAATGTTTAGATGATGCGTGCTCTGTCAAGACCCATCCTCCACAGAGTAGGTCACCCTAAAGACGGTCTCACTCTCAGTCCACCAAAACATCACACCAGACACTTTGACAGCGGAGGATCAAAGGTCAGAAGGGTTTCTTCCAGATGCAGGTAAATAAATAATTCATACAGGCCCTTATGTGTGTAAACTGTCTCTCTCAATGTGCACACAACACCAAGACATTATATTTTAATAAAGTAATCCTGTTAATCTTCTGTAGAACACCACACCATCGGCCATAAAAGGGTCCCTCGTTCAGCTCACACTGGACCCCCTCAGAACAGCTGGTCTTCGTGTTGGACCATAGATGGACAGATCTGTTGAGAATTGCCCGTGAACATCTCTTGGCAACGCAACATAGGAGCAAGGATCTTCTTAAACAGGTCGAAGGCTTTTTTTTTCTTCTTCTGTGTTTTCCACAACTTTAAATTGTATTATTATTAATATTATTGTAGCTGTTGTTGTTTAATCTACAATTTTAAATTATTTAATTGATTTCCATTTGTTAAATAAAACATCAGAAGTATTGGCCTTGTTTACACTGTACTTTAGTGTGTTAATTAATTGTATTGACTCTGTATTGTTATTTTATCTTGCTCAGTTTTGTAAACATGTTAGTTTACAATGTTAGTTACGGCTATTATTAAACTCTGTAAATAAATATTTTATTTAAAATACTCTACCAGTCAAATGTTTTTCAGCAGTAAGATTTGTAATGTTTTTTGAGGAGTCTCTTCTGCTCACCAAGCCAGCCTTTATTTTATCCAAAGTACAGCAAAAACAGTAGCATTTTAAATATTCTTACTATTTTAAATCAGCTGCTTTCTATTTCAATTCAATTCAAGTTTATTTGTATAGCAATTTTTACAATACAAATCGTTACAAAGCAACTTTACAGAAAATTATGTTTCTACAATATTTAGTAGTAGCTTATAAGTGGTGACTGTCAGTTTGTGCACGTTTGACAGGATTTTTAGAAAAATGAATACAAGTAGTTGCACGTAGTCAGCCAGACTATGAACATTATTAATATTATGAATAATTAATAATTATTATATGATGCAGTCACATGTGTAGCAATATTTGTTAGTCTGTTTGTTGATTCAGGGTTAGCATCATCTGAGGTCCTCTGAGGGTCAGCATCATCTCTTCTCAGGTGTTCTGGATCCAGACTGGATCTTGTGTAAATCCCGTGGCAAAACATAGAAACAAATAGAGACATCATTAGCATAGCTGCTGATCCATCAAAGTAAAATGAATTAGTTTAACCAAAGATAAAGAATAATAATGCACTCACAATTTAAGAGATATATTATTTGAAAGCTTGGCGAAAGAGATGTGTTTTTAATCTAGATTTAAACAGAGACAGTGTGTCTGAACCCCGAACATTATCAGGAAGTCTATATATTTGAATATATACTGTATTTTATATCTCTGATGTGCAGCTGAATGGTCAGCATCATTCCTCCAGTCTTCAGTGTCACATGATCTTCAGAAATCAGAATAATATGATGGTTTACTGCTCAAATCTACTCAAATCTTACTATATATATGTGTATATATGTATTTTTTTTTAAATTTTCATCATCAACATTTTTCATCTTTATCATCCCTTTTAATCAATTTAAATCATCCTTGCTAAAAAAAAAAGGCATTAATTTCTGTCATTTCTTTCCACCCAAAAGAATGGTATAATCTGTATTGTTAAGAAAGCTTTTTGTTTCAAATAAATGCA
Organism: Carassius auratus; assembly: GCF_003368295.1. Lineage (NCBI taxonomy): Eukaryota > Metazoa > Chordata > Actinopteri > Cypriniformes > Cyprinidae > Carassius > Carassius auratus. The sequence continues at coordinate 15,538 of NW_020526840.1, forward strand.
GATCTTTCTATTTAAAGAATCCCTGGGGGATTGTTTTTCTTGAGCAGTAAATCATATTATTCTGATTTCTGAAGATTATGTGACACTGAAGACTGGAGTAATGATGTTGGAAATACAGATGCACATCACAGAAATAAAATACATTTTACTATATATTCAAATAGAAAGCAGTTATTTTAACTAGTAAAAATATTTCAACAATATAATTGCTTTTACTGTATTTTGGATCAAATAAAGGCAGGCTTGGTGAGAATTAAAAGTGTTACTGTTCAAAAACATTTAACTGGTAGTGTTATATTTTTTTCTGTGTTCTCCACAACTTTAGATTTTATTATTGTTGTTGTTGTTGAATCTATACATTTAAATAGTTTCATGTATTTCAATTTGTTAATTAAAATACTATAAGCATTTGGCCTTGTTTGAACTGTATTGAAATGTTTTTTTTTTTTTTTGATTGATTAAAACATGTATACATGTTGTTGATTTTCTTTTTTTTATTGATATTACATTTTATTGACTTGCTCAGATATGTAAACACTGAATGTTATAACTGTTACTATTAAACATACATAATTATTTAATGTAAAACATATTTTTATTGTTTTTCTGTTCTCCACATCTTTATTTGTATTATATTTGTAGGTGTTGTTTAATAATCTATGATTATTTTATGTATATTTATTATTATATATATTGGTTAATTTTTATTTTCATTTTTAAGTATATTACTCTATTATAAATAAAATGAAAAACTTACTTTTTTGTGAGTTTTTGTTTTATTTTATATATATGGGTTTTCTGTGCACAGTTATACAAATATAAATAGATGTCTCTTTAAAAATAAAGGCCTGAACCATTATCAAAATGTTATTTTTAATTATTCAAAATTTTCTATATTAAAAATAACTATTCCATATTATAATGTACATGTTTATTAAGATTGTTGCACATTTTGTACATCGTACAAAAAACAGTTATTACAAGATTTATTTTATCTATTCACAAAGTTTGTTTATTATATGTTAATCATAATTAAAGTGTATCTAGATGAAAAAACGAATATGAACTCATTTTATAGTATTTGTGGTCGAGACGGGATTCGAACCTCTAATTCTGTGTATTTTACTCGTCCCGCCTCCCTGCAATTTCCTTCGTTTCTATTGGCTAGTCAGCGCTCTACACCTATCCGCGACTGGCCCCCGCGAGACCAACGAGCGTTCCTGTGCTGGGCCGAGAAAAAAGAGCTACTCCAGCATCAATAAAAGAAGGAACATGAACTAACGTGGAAGCAATCAAAGACCTCGAGACAGTGTTAAAGGCTAACGAACGCAAGTTGGCCTCTTAACTGACCTAAAAATGTGGCTGTGTCTAACATGTAGAGGGATGTTAGGGAGGACAGCTGAAACTGTCAGATGTCACTTAGACCAGCGGTTCTCAATTCCAGTCCTCGAGCCCCCTGCTCTTCACATTTTGTATGTTTCTCGTATAGCTTCAGACATTTGTTCCATTCAAACGTAAGTGCCCTGAGAAGTGGACATCACATGACATCCCTCCGTGATTCAAGTTCAAAGCGTATGTGTACGTTCAGTTCAAAGTGACTAACACAGAGGTGTACAGAGGTATATGATGTCACACTTGTCCATGTGTGAAGACGTTGCGCAGCGCAAATCCGTGAACCAATGTTCCAAAGTGAAGTAAACTTCGACGGATTTCCCCTGCTCAGGGAGTGGGGAGCAATGAACACTGTGTAGGGACCATGTCAATCGCAAGGAGCTCACTTCTAATGAGCTGATTATCCGAATCAGGTGTGCTAACAAAGAGAGACATGCAAAATATGCAGACCTTTGGGGAGCGAGGACTGGAATGGAGAACCGCTTTCTTATTCTTTAAGTCAGTGTGAGAAAAAAGAGGTGAGAAGTTGTCTGCGTGACCCGAGTGATGCAAGGTAGTCTGCATAATACAAGAATCCGCACATGCATACTGGCGTAACAAGACCGAGAAGGTCCTTTAACACAAAAGCTAAATCTCTTTGTTAATTCGACAACACAATCGCGGCCAGTGCAAAGGTGCAAGCCTAGAGGAGGGACGGCCTCTTTGCATCAAGCAGGTCATTCGCAGCTATGCTCGTCATTCTTGAAAGGCCAGGGGAATTAGCTCAAATGGTAGAGCGCTCGCTTAGCATGCGAGAGGTAGCGGGATCGATGCCCGCATTCTCCAAGTTGTCTCATTCCCTTTTACTCACACATCCCTAAATCAGTGGTTTTCAATCCTGTCCTGGAGGCATCCCTGCCCTGCACATTTTGCATTTCCCCTCATCTAACACACCAGTTTCAAATCATCAGCTCATTAATAGAGACTGCAAGACCTGATTTGGGTGTGTCTAGCACTGACGCAATGCTGCGACACTCCCACGTTAGCTTTTTTTGGGTCTCACAGCTGCCAAAAAGTATTTCAGACATGGTCCTGTGCAAATTGGTTGCAAAACATTGCCATTTTACACACAGTTCCCTAAAGCAGTGGTTTTCAAACCTGTCCTGGAGGCACCCCTGCCCTACACATTTTGAATGTTTCCCTCATCTATCACACCTGTTTCAAATCATCAACTCATTGATAGAGACCGCAAGACCTTATTTGGGTGTGTCTAATAAGGCAGACAATCAAACTGTGCAGGGCAGGGGTGCCTCCAGGACAGGTTTGAGAACCACTGCCCTAAAGAGACCGACTGGGCATTGATGCAATGCTGCCACAGTCTCTACGTTAGTTAATTTTTTTGGACTCAAAGCTGCCAAAAAGTATTTCAGACATGGTCCTGCGCAAATTGGTTGCAAAAAGTGGTCCCACCGCGATTTGAACTCGGATCACTGGATTCAGAGTGCTAACCATTACACCATGAAACCTTACCTGGAGCAGCCGTTGCTCACAGGGCCACAAAGACTGTCACCAGTGCCAAACTAGTGCTGTTTTTTTCTTTTCCTGCGGCAAGAAACCACACAGGTTCCACCGAGATTCGAACTCAGATCGCTGGATTCAAAGCCCAGAGTGCTGACCATTACACCATGGAACCGAAACTGCTTGTTTGGTGGCCAACTGGGAAACAGATAGCTCCGTGGCAGTGGGGAAGCAGTTATACAGAGAAGTTTGAACCCAGTGATTTTTGGTCACTGGCCCGCCTCAAAAAGAGGAAATGAGTGGGAGATTTTGCCGAAACCCGGGATCGAACCAGGGACCTTTAGATCTTCAGTCTAACGCTCTCCCAACTGAGCTATTTCGGCCACAACAAGCTCCTGCTTAGCAAGCAGGGATTTCAGTGAGATCACCCTACTCTTTGTCACAGGAGAAGAGCAGAGCAGAGATGAGCCCCCAGACAATAAAAACAGCTGGCCAGTACGGGGATCGAACCCGCGACCTTGGCGTTATTAGCACCACGCTCTAACCAGCTGAGCTAACCGGCCTCCCTTCGCCATCTGTCTCTACCCGATTGAATAAAACACTGCCTCAATGTTAGTGAACGCAACGAGACAACAAAGCTTCACGTTTTATCCCGACCAAGGGCTCGTCCGGGATTTGAACCCGGGACCTCTCGCACCCAAAGCGAGAATCATACCCCTAGACCAACGAGCCTTCCTGTGCTGGGCCGAGAAAAAAGAGCTACTGCAGCATCAATAAAAGAAGGAACATGAACTAACGTGGAAGCAATCAAAGACCTCGAGACAGTGTTAAAGGCTAACGAACGCAAGTTGGCCTCTTAACTGACCTAAAAATGTGGCTGTGTCTAACATGTAGAGGGATGTTAGGGAGGACAGCTGAAACTGTCAGATGTCACTTAGACCAGCGGTTCTCAATTCCAGTCCTCGAGCCCCCTGCTCTTCACATTTTGTATGTTTCTCGTATAGCTTCAGACATTTGTTCCATTCAAACGTAAGTGCCCTGAGAAGTGGACATCACATGACATCCCTCCGTGATTCAAGTTCAAAGCGTATGTGTACGTTCAGTTCAAAGTGACTAACACAGAGGTGTACAGAGGTATACAGAGGTATATGATGTCACACTTGTCCATGTGTGAAGACGTTGCGCAGCGCAAATCCGTGAACCAATGTTCCAAAGTGAAGTAAACTTCGACGGATTTCCCCTGCTCAGGGAGTGGGGAGCAATGAACACTGTGTAGGGACCATGTCAATCGCAAGGAGCTCACTTCTAATGAGCTGATTATCCGAATCAGGTGTGCTAACAAAGAGAGACATGCAAAATATGCAGACCTTTGGGGAGCGAGGACTGGAATGGAGAACCGCTTCCTTATTCTTTAAGTCAGTGTGAGAAAAAAGAGGTGAGAAGTTGTCTGCGTGACCCGAGTGATGCAAGGTAGTCTGCATAATACAAGAATCCGCACATGCATACTGGCGTAACAAGACCGAGAAGGTCCTTTAACACAAAAGCTAAATCTCTTTGTTAATTCGACAACACAATCGCGGCCAGTGCAAAGGTGCAAGCCTAGAGGAGGGACGGCCTCTTTGCATCAAGCCGGTCATTCGCAGCTATGCTCGTCATTCTTGAAAGGCCAGGGGAATTAGCTCAAATGGTAGAGCGCTCGCTTAGCATGCGAGAGGTAGCGGGATCGATGCCCGCATTCTCCAAGTTGTCTCATTCCCTTTTACTCACACATCCCTAAATCAGTGGTTTTCAATCCTGTCCTGGAGGCATCCCTGCCCTGCACATTTTGCATTTCCCCTCATCTAACACACCAGTTTCAAATCATCAGCTCATTAATAGAGACTGCAAGACCTGATTTGGGTGTGTCTAGCACTGACGCAATGCTGCGACACTCCCACGTTAGCTTTTTTTGGGTCTCACAGCTGCCAAAAAGTATTTCAGACATGGTCCTGTGCAAATTGGTTGCAAAACATTGCCATTTTACACACAGTTCCCTAAAGCAGTGGTTTTCAAACCTGTCCTGGAGGCACCCCTGCCCTACACATTTTGAATGTTTCCCTCATCTATCACACCTGTTTCAAATCATCAACTCATTGATAGAGACCGCAAGACCTTATTTGGGTGTGTCTAATAAGGCAGACAATCAAACTGTGCAGGGCAGGGGTGCCTCCAGGACAGGTTTGAGAACCACTGCCCTAAAGAGACCGACTGGGCATTGATGCAATGCTGCCACAGTCTCTACGTTAGTTAATTTTTTTGGACTCAAAGCTGCCAAAAAGTATTTCAGACATGGTCCTGCGCAAATTGGTTGCAAAAAGTGGTCCCACCGCGATTTGAACTCGGATCACTGGATTCAGAGTGCTAACCATTACACCATGAAACCTTACCTGGAGCAGCCGTTGCTCACAGGGCCACAAAGACTGTCACCAGTGCCAAACTAGTGCTGTTTTTTTCTTTTCCTGCGGCAAGAAACCACACAGGTTCCACCGAGATTCGAACTCAGATCGCTGGATTCAAAGCCCAGAGTGCTGACCATTACACCATGGAACCGAAACTGCTTGTTTGGTGGCCAACTGGGAAACAGATAGCTCCGTGGCAGTGGGGAAGCAGTTATACAGAGAAGTTTGAACCCAGTGATTTTTGGTCACTGGCCCGCCTCAAAAAGAGGAAATGAGTGGGAGATTTTGCCGAAACCCGGGATCGAACCAGGGACCTTTAGATCTTCAGTCTAACGCTCTACCAACTGAACTATTTCGGCCACAACAAGCTCCTGCTTAGCAAGCAGGGATTTCAGTGAGATCACCCTACTCTTTGTCACAGGAGAAGAGCAGAGCAGAGATGAGCCCCCAGACAATAAAAACAGCTGGCCAGTACGGGGATCGAACCCGCGACCTTGGCGTTATTAGCACCACGCTCTAACCCACCTGCCTCAATGTTAGTGAACGCAACGAGACAACAAAGCTTCACGTTTTATCCCGACCAAGGGCTCGTCCGGGATTTGAACCCGGGACCTCTCGCACCCAAAGCGAGAATCATACCCCTAGACCAACGAGCCTTCCTGTGCTGGGCCGAGAAAAAAGAGCTACTGCAGCATCAATAAAAGAAGGAACATGAACTAACGTGGAAGCAATCAAAGACCTCGAGACAGTGTTAAAGGCTAACGAACGCAAGTTGGCCTCTTAACTGACCTAAAAATGTGGCTGTGTCTAACATGTAGAGGGATGTTAGGGAGGACAGCTGAAACTGTCAGATGTCACTTAGACCAGCGGTTCTCAATTCCAGTCCTCGAGCCCCCTGCTCTTCACATTTTGTATGTTTCTCGTATAGCTTCAGACATTTGTTCCATTCAAACGTAAGTGCCCTGAGAAGTGGACATCACATGACATCCCTCCGTGATTCAAGTTCAAAGCGTATGTGTACGTTCAGTTCAAAGTGACTAACACAGAGGTGTACAGAGGTATATGATGTCACACTTGTCCATGTGTGAAGACGTTGCGCAGCGCAAATCCGTGAACCAATGTTCCAAAGTGAAGTAAACTTCGACGGATTTCCCCTGCTCAGGGAGTGGGGAGCAATGAACACTGTGTAGGGACCATGTCAATCGCAAGGAGCTCACTTCTAATGAGCTGATTATCCGAATCAGGTGTGCTAACAAAGAGAGACATGCAAAATATGCAGACCTTTGGGGAGCGAGGACTGGAATGGAGAACCGCTTCCTTATTCTTTAAGTCAGTGTGAGAAAAAAGAGGTGAGAAGTTGTCTGCGTGACCCGAGTGATGCAAGGTAGTCTGCATAATACAAGAATCCGCACATGCATACTGGCGTAACAAGACCGAGAAGGTCCTTTAACACAAAAGCTAAATCTCTTTGTTAATTCGACAACACAATCGCGGCCAGTGCAAAGGTGCAAGCCTAGAGGAGGGACGGCCTCTTTGCATCAAGCCGGTCATTCGCAGCTATGCTCGTCATTCTTGAAAGGCCAGGGGAATTAGCTCAAATGGTAGAGCGCTCGCTTAGCATGCGAGAGGTAGCGGGATCGATGCCCGCATTCTCCAAGTTGTCTCATTCCCTTTTACTCACACATCCCTAAATCAGTGGTTTTCAATCCTGTCCTGGAGGCATCCCTGCCCTGTACATTTTGCATTTCCCCTCATCTAACACACCAGTTTCAAATCATCAGCTCATTAATAGAGACTGCAAGACCTGATTTGGGTGTGTCTAGCACTGACGCAATGCTGCGACACTCCCACGTTAGCTTTTTTTGGGTCTCACAGCTGCCAAAAAGTATTTCAGACATGGTCCTGTGCAAATTGGTTGCAAAACATTGCCATTTTACACACAGTTCCCTAAAGCAGTGGTTTTCAAACCTGTCCTGGAGGCACCCCTGCCCTACACATTTTGAATGTTTCCCTCATCTATCACACCTGTTTCAAATCATCAACTCATTGATAGAGACCGCAAGACCTTATTTGGGTGTGTCTAATAAGGCAGACAATCAAACTGTGCAGGGCAGGGGTGCCTCCAGGACAGGTTTGAGAACCACTGCCCTAAAGAGACCGACTGGGCATTGATGCAATGCTGCCACAGTCTCTACGTTAGTTAATTTTTTTGGACTCAAAGCTGCCAAAAAGTATTTCAGACATGGTCCTGCGCAAATTGGTTGCAAAAAGTGGTCCCACCGCGATTTGAACTCGGATCACTGGATTCAGAGTGCTAACCATTACACCATGAAACCTTACCTGGAGCAGCCGTTGCTCACAGGGCCACAAAGACTGTCACCAGTGCCAAACTAGTGCTGTTTTTTTCTTTTCCTGCGGCAAGAAACCACACAGGTTCCACCGAGATTCGAACTCAGATCGCTGGATTCAAAGCCCAGAGTGCTGACCATTACACCATGGAACCGAAACTGCTTGTTTGGTGGCCAACTGGGAAAACAGATAGCTCCGTGGCAGTGGGGAAGCAGTTATACAGAGAAGTTGGAACCCAGTGATTTTTGGTCACTGGCCCGCCTCAAAAGAGGAAATGAGTGGGAGATTTTGCCGAAACCCGGGATCGAACCAGGGACCTTTAGATCTTCAGTCTAACGCTCTCCCAACTGAGCTATTTCGGCCACAACAAGCTCCTGCTTAGCAAGCAGGGATTTCAGTGAGATCACCCTACTCTTTGTCACAGGAGAAGAGCAGAGCAGAGATGAGCCCCCAGACAATAAAACAGCTGGCCAGTACGGGGATCGAACCCGCGACCTTGGCGTTATTAGCACCACGCTCTAACCAGCTGAGCTAACCGGCCTCCCTTCGCCATTCTGTCTCTACCCGATTGAATAAAACCTGCCTCAATGTTAGTGAACGCAACGAGACAACAAAGCTTCACGTTTTATCCCGACCAAGGGGCTCGTCCGGGATTTGAACCCGGGACCTCTTCGCACCCAAAGCGAGAATCATACCCCTAGACCAACGAGCC